>NW_026948342.1:0-44316 GCF_035149785.1 Candoia aspera
AGTGACGTACATTGCATTTCGATGTCAATTCTGAACTCTCATGGGACTGCTAAAAGAACGCTGTAGTTAACATTGCTCTTGTTTCTACTATTGCTCTGCTCCCCATTCTTGGCAATGTGGGAAACATAGCGGTTTTTCGTATTTCTTCTTTCGATTTCTCTTAAGACAGAGAGAGATTCATGAAAACACATGGTTTTCTAGTTACCCCTTGCCACGTAGAAGGTGAATCACCAGTTGCTTTTCAACTATAGTCCTTGACTGAGCAGGAAACTTGAGTTGTAAAAGTTGACTTCTACATTCACACGAAAAGGTAATATGGGGCCTCTGTATGATGTTGCACAAAACGGGATGAGTGACGTACATTGCATTTCGATGTCAATTCTGAACTCTCATGGGACTGCTAAAAGAACGCTGTAGTTAACATTGCTCTTGTTTCTACTATTGCTCTGCTCCCCATTCTTGGCAATGTGGGAAACATAGCGGTTTTTCGTATTTCTTCTTTCGATTTCTCTTAAGACAGAGAGAGATTCATGAAAACACATGGTTTTCTAGTTACCCTTTGCCACGTAGAAGGTGAATCACCAGTTGCTTTTCAACTATAGTGTTTCACTGAGCAGGAAACTTGAGTTCTAAAAGTTGACTTCTACATTCACTCGAAAAGGTAATATGGGGCCTCTGTATGATGTTGCACAAAACGAGATGAGTGACGTACATTGCATTTCGATGTCAATTCTGAACTCTCATGGGACTGCTAAAAGAACGCTGTAGTTAACATTGCTCTTGTTTCTACTATTGCTCTGCTCCCCATTCTTGGCAATGTGGGAAACATAGCGGTTTTTCGTATTTCTTCTTTCGATTTCTCTTAAGACAGAGAGAGATTCATGAAAACACATGGTTTTCTAGTTACCCCTTGCCACGTAGAAGGTGAATCACCAGTTGCTTTTCAACTATAGTCCTTGACTGAGCAGGAAACTTGAGTTCTAAAAGTTGACTTCTACATTCACTCGAAAAGGTAATATGGGGCCTCTGTATGATGTTGCACAAAACGAGATGTGTGACGTAGACTGCATTTCGATGTCAATTCTGAACTCTCATGGGACTGCTAAAAGAACGCTGTAGTTAACATTGCTCTTGTTTCTACTATTGCTCTGCTCCCCATTCTTGGCAATGTGGGAAACATAGCGGTTTTTCGTATTTCTTCTTTCGATTTCTCTTAAGACAGAGAGAGATTCATGAAAACACATGGTTTTCTAGTTACCCCTTGCCACGTAGAAGGTGAATCACCAGTTGCTTTTCAACTATAGTCCTTGACTGAGCAGGAAACTTGAGTTCTAAAAGTTGACTTCTACATTCACTCGAAAAGGTAATATGGGGCCTCTGTATGATGTTGCACAAAACGAGATGAGTGACGTACATTGCATTTCGATGTCAATTCTGAACTCTCATGGGACTGCTAAAAGAACGCTGTAGTTAACATTGCTCTTGTTTCTACTATTGCTCTGCTCCCCATTCTTGGCAATGTGGGAAACATAGCGGTTTTTCGTATTTCTTCTTTCGATTTCTCTTAAGACAGAGAGAGATTCATGAAAACACATGGTTTTCTAGTTACCCCTTGCCACGTAGAAGGTGAATCACCAGTTGCTCTTCAACTATAGTGTTTGACTGAGCAGGAAACTTGAGTTTTAAAAGTTGACTTATACATTCACTCGAAAAGGTAATATGGGGCCTCTGTATGATGTTGCACAAAACGAGATGTGTGACGTAGACTGCATTTCGATGTCAATTCTGAACTCTCATGGGACTGCTAAAAGAACGCTGTAGTTAACATTGCTCTTGTTTCTACTATTGCTCTGCTCCCCATTCTTGGCAATGTGGGAAACATAGCGGTTTTTCGTATTTCTTCTTTCGATTTCTCTTAAGACAGAGAGAGATTCATGAAAACACATGGTTTTCTAGTTACCCCTTGCCACGTAGAAGGTGAATCACCAGTTGCTTTTCAACTATAGTCCTTGACTGAGCAGGAAACTTGAGTTCTAAAAGTTGACTTCTACATTCACTCGAAAAGGTAATATGGGGCCTCTGTATGATGTTGCACAAAACGAGATGAGTGACGTACATTGCATTTCGATGTCAATTCTGAACTCTCATGGGACTGCTAAAAGAACGCTGTAGTTAACATTGCTCTTGTTTCTACTATTGCTCTGCTCCCCATTCTTGGCAATGTGGGAAACATAGCGGTTTTTCGTATTTCTTCTTTCGATTTCTCTTAAGACAGAGAGAGATTCATGAAAACACATGGTTTTCTAGTTACCCCTTGCCACGTAGAAGGTGAATCACCAGTTGCTTTTCAACTATAGTCCTTGACTGAGCAGGAAACTTGAGTTGTAAAAGTTGACTTCTACATTCACTCGAAAAGGTAATATGGGGCCTCTGTATGATGTTGCACAAAACGAGATGAGTGACGTACATTGCATTTCGATGTCAATTCTGAACTCTCATGGGACTGCTAAAAGAACGCTGTAGTTAACATTGCTCTTGTTTCTACTATTGCTCTGCTCCCCATTCTTGGCAATGTGGGAAACATAGCGGTTTTTCGTATTTCTTCTTTCGATTTCTCTTAAGACAGAGAGAGATTCATGAAAACACATGGTTTTCTAGTTACCCCTTGCCACGTAGAAGGTGAATCACCAGTTGCTTTTCAACTATAGTCCTTGACTGAGCAGGAAACTTGAGTTGTAAAAGTTGACTTATACATTCACTCGAAAAGGTAATATGGGGCCTCTGTATGATGTTGCACAAAACGAGATGTGTGACGTAGACTGCATTTCGATGTCAATTCTGAACTCTCATGGGACTGCTAAAAGAACGCTGTAGTTAACATTGCTCTTGTTTCTACTATTGCTCTGCTCCCCATTCTTGGCAATGTGGGAAACATAGCGGTTTTTCGTATTTCTTCTTTCGATTTCTCTTAAGACAGAGAGAGATTCATGAAAACACATGGTTTTCTAGTTACCCCTTGCCACGTAGAAGGTGAATCACCAGTTGCTTTTCAACTATAGTCCTTGACTGAGCAGGAAACTTGAGTTCTAAAAGTTGACTTCTACATTCACTCGAAAAGGTAATATGGGGCCTCTGTATGATGTTGCACAAAACGAGATGAGTGACGTACATTGCATTTCGATGTCAATTCTGAACTCTCATGGGACTGCTAAAAGAACGCTGTAGTTAACATTGCTCTTGTTTCTACTATTGCTCTGCTCCCCATTCTTGGCAATGTGGGAAACATAGCGGTTTTTCGTATTTCTTCTTTCGATTTCTCTTAAGACAGAGAGAGATTCATGAAAACACATGGTTTTCTAGTTACCCCTTGCCACGTAGAAGGTGAATCACCAGTTGCTCTTCAACTATAGTGTTTGACTGAGCAGGAAACTTGAGTTTTAAAAGTTGACTTATACATTCACTCGAAAAGGTAATATGGGGCCTCTGTATGATGTTGCACAAAACGAGATGTGTGACGTAGACTGCATTTCGATGTCAATTCTGAACTCTCATGGGACTGCTAAAAGAACGCTGTAGTTAACATTGCTCTTGTTTCTACTATTGCTCTGCTCCCCATTCTTGGCAATGTGGGAAACATAGCGGTTTTTCGTATTTCTTCTTTCGATTTCTCTTAAGACAGAGAGAGATTCATGAAAACACATGGTTTTCTAGTTACCCCTTGCCACGTAGAAGGTGAATCACCAGTTGCTTTTCAACTATAGTCCTTGACTGAGCAGGAAACTTGAGTTCTAAAAGTTGACTTCTACATTCACTCGAAAAGGTAATATGGGGCCTCTGTATGATGTTGCACAAAACGAGATGAGTGACGTACATTGCATTTCGATGTCAATTCTGAACTCTCATGGGACTGCTAAAAGAACGCTGTAGTTAACATTGCTCTTGTTTCTACTATTGCTCTGCTCCCCATTCTTGGCAATGTGGGAAACATAGCGGTTTTTCGTATTTCTTCTTTCGATTTCTCTTAAGACAGAGAGAGATTCATGAAAACACATGGTTTTCTAGTTACCCCTTGCCACGTAGAAGGTGAATCACCAGTTGCTTTTCAACTATAGTCCTTGACTGAGCAGGAAACTTGAGTTGTAAAAGTTGACTTCTACATTCACTCGAAAAGGTAATATGGGGCCTCTGTATGATGTTGCACAAAACGAGATGAGTGACGTACATTGCATTTCGATGTCAATTCTGAACTCTCATGGGACTGCTAAAAGAACGCTGTAGTTAACATTGCTCTTGTTTCTACTATTGCTCTGCTCCCCATTCTTGGCAATGTGGGAAACATAGCGGTTTTTCGTATTTCTTCTTTCGATTTCTCTTAAGACAGAGAGAGATTCATGAAAACACATGGTTTTCTAGTTACCCCTTGCCACGTAGAAGGTGAATCACCAGTTGCTTTTCAACTATAGTCCTTGACTGAGCAGGAAACTTGAGTTGTAAAAGTTGACTTATACATTCACTCGAAAAGGTAATATGGGGCCTCTGTATGATGTTTCACAAAACGAGATGTGTGACGTAGACTGCATTTCGATGTCAATTCTGAACTCTCATGGGACTGCTAAAAGAATGCTGTAGTTAACATTGCTCTTGTTTCTACTATTGCTCTGCTCCCCATTCTTGGCAATGTGGGAAACATAGCGGTTTTTCGTATTTCTTCTTTCGATTTCTCTTAAGACAGATTCATGAAAACACATGGTTTTCTAGTTACCCCTTGCCACGTAGAAGGTGAATCACCAGTTGCTTTTCAACTATAGTCCTTGACTGAGCAGGAAACTTGAGTTGTAAAAGTTGACTTCTACATTCACTCGAAAAGGTAATATGGGGCCTCTGTATGATGTTGCACAAAACGAGATGAGTGACGTACATTGCATTTCGATGTCAATTCTGAACTCTCATGGGACTGCTAAAAGAACGCTGTAGTTAACATTGCTCTTGTTTCTACTATTGCTCTGCTCCCCATTCTTGGCAATGTGGGAAACATAGCGTTTTTTTGTATTTCTTCTTTCGATTTCTCTTAAGACAGAGAGAGATTCATGAAAACACATGGTTTTCTAGTTACCCCTTGCCACGTAGAAGGTGAATCACCAGTTGCTTTTCAACTATAGTCCTTGACTGAGCAGGAAACTTGAGTTGTAAAAGTTGACTTCTACATTCACTCGAAAAGGTAATATGGGGCCTCTGTATGATGTTGCACAAAACGAGATGTGTGACGTAGACTGCATTTCGATGTCAATTCTGAACTCTCATGGGACTGCTAAAAGAATGCTGTAGTTAACATTGCTCTTGTTTCTACTATTGCTCTGCTCCCCATTCTTGGCAATGTGGGAAACATAGCGGTTTTTCGTATTTCTTCTTTCGATTTCTCTTAAGACAGATTCATGAAAACACATGGTTTTCTAGTTACCCCTTGCCACGTAGAAGGTGAATCACCAGTTGCTTTTCAACTATAGTCCTTGACTGAGCAGGAAACTTGAGTTGTAAAAGTTGACTTCTACATTCACTCGAAAAGGTAATATGGGGCCTCTGTATGATGTTGCACAAAACGAGATGAGTGACGTACATTGCATTTCGATGTCAATTCTGAACTCTCATGGGACAGCTAAAAGAACGCTGTAGTTAACATTGCTCTTGTTTCTACTATTGCTCTGCTCCCCATTCTTGGCAATGTGGGAAACATAGCGTTTTTTTGTATTTCTTCTTTCGATTTCTCTTAAGACAGAGAGAGATTCATGAAAACACATGGTTTTCTAGTTACCCCTTGCCACGTAGAAGGTGAATCACCAGTTGCTTTTCAACTATAGTCCTTGACTGAGCAGGAAACTTGAGTTGTAAAAGTTGACTTCTACATTCACTCGAAAAGGTAATATGGGGCCTCTGTATGATGTTGCACAAAACGAGATGTGTGACGTAGACTGCATTTCGATGTCAATTCTGAACTCTCATGGGACTGCTAAAAGAACGCTGTAGTTAACATTGCTCTTGTTTCTACTATTGCTCTGCTCCCCATTCTTGGCAATGTGGGAAACATAGCGGTTTTTCGTATTTCTTCTTTCGATTTCTCTTAAGACAGAGAGAGATTCATGAAAACACATGGTTTTCTAGTTACCCCTTGCCACGTAGAAGGTGAATCACCAGTTGCTTTTCAACTATAGTCCTTGACTGAGCAGGAAACTTGAGTTGTAAAAGTTGACTTCTACATTCACTCGAAAAGGTAATATGGGGCCTCTGTATGATGTTGCACAAAACGAGATGAGTGACGTACATTGCATTTCGATGTCAATTCTGAACTCTCATGGGACTGCTAAAAGAACGCTGTAGTTAACATTGCTCTTGTTTCTACTATTGCTCTGCTCCCCATTCTTGGCAATGTGGGAAACATAGCGGTTTTTCGTATTTCTTCTTTCGATTTCTCTTAAGACAGAGAGAGATTCATGAAAACACATGGTTTTCTAGTTACCCCTTGCCACGTAGAAGGTGAATCACCAGTTGCTTTTCAACTATAGTCCTTGACTGAGCAGGAAACTTGAGTTCTAAAAGTTGACTTCTACATTCACTCGAAAAGGTAATATGGGGCCTCTGTATGATGTTGCACAAAACGAGATGAGTGACGTACATTGCATTTCGATGTCAATTCTGAACTCTCATGGGACTGCTAAAAGAACGCTGTAGTTAACATTGCTCTTGTTTCTACTATTGCTCTGCTCCCCATTCTTGGCAATGTGGGAAACATAGCGGTTTTTCGTATTTCTTCTTTCGATTTCTCTTAAGACAGAGAGAGATTCATGAAAACACATGGTTTTCTAGTTACCCCTTGCCACGTAGAAGGTGAATCACCAGTTGCTTTTCAACTATAGTGTTTGACTGAGCAGGAAACTTGAGTTTTAAAAGTTGACTTATACATTCACTCGAAAAGGTAATATGGGGCCTCTGTATGATGTTGCACAAAACGAGATGTGTGACGTAGACTGCATTTCGATGTCAATTCTGAACTCTCATGGGACTGCTAAAAGAACGCTGTAGTTAACATTGCTCTTGTTTCTACTATTGCTCTGCTCCCCATTCTTGGCAATGTGGGAAACATAGCGGTTTTTCGTATTTCTTCTTTCGATTTCTCTTAAGACAGAGAGAGATTCATGAAAACACATGGTTTTCTAGTTACCCCTTGCCACGTAGAAGGTGAATCACCAGTTGCTTTTCAACTATAGTCCTTGACTGAGCAGGAAACTTGAGTTCTAAAAGTTGACTTCTACATTCACTCGAAAAGGTAATATGGGGCCTCTGTATGATGTTGCACAAAACGAGATGAGTGACGTACATTGCATTTCGATGTCAATTCTGAACTCTCATGGGACTGCTAAAAGAACGCTGTAGTTAACATTGCTCTTGTTTCTACTATTGCTCTGCTCCCCATTCTTGGCAATGTGGGAAACATAGCGGTTTTTCGTATTTCTTCTTTCGATTTCTCTTAAGACAGAGAGAGATTCATGAAAACACATGGTTTTCTAGTTACCCCTTGCCACGTAGAAGGTGAATCACCAGTTGCTTTTCAACTATAGTCCTTGACTGAGCAGGAAACTTGAGTTGTAAAAGTTGACTTCTACATTCACTCGAAAAGGTAATATGGGGCCTCTGTATGATGTTGCACAAAACGAGATGAGTGACGTACATTGCATTTCGATGTCAATTCTGAACTCTCATGGGACTGCTAAAAGAACGCTGTAGTTAACATTGCTCTTGTTTCTACTATTGCTCTGCTCCCCATTCTTGGCAATGTGGGAAACATAGCGTTTTTTTGTATTTCTTCTTTCGATTTCTCTTAAGACAGAGAGAGATTCATGAAAACACATGGTTTTCTAGTTACCCCTTGCCACGTAGAAGGTGAATCACCAGTTGCTTTTCAACTATAGTCCTTGACTGAGCAGGAAACTTGAGTTGTAAAAGTTGACTTCTACATTCACTCGAAAAGGTAATATGGGGCCTCTGTATGATGTTGCACAAAACGAGATGTGTGACGTAGACTGCATTTCGATGTCAATTCTGAACTCTCATGGGACTGCTAAAAGAATGCTGTAGTTAACATTGCTCTTGTTTCTACTATTGCTCTGCTCCCCATTCTTGGCAATGTGGGAAACATAGCGGTTTTTCGTATTTCTTCTTTCGATTTCTCTTAAGACAGATTCATGAAAACACATGGTTTTCTAGTTACCCCTTGCCACGTAGAAGGTGAATCACCAGTTGCTTTTCAACTATAGTCCTTGACTGAGCAGGAAACTTGAGTTGTAAAAGTTGACTTCTACATTCACTCGAAAAGGTAATATGGGGCCTCTGTATGATGTTGCACAAAACGAGATGAGTGACGTACATTGCATTTCGATGTCAATTCTGAACTCTCATGGGACTGCTAAAAGAACGCTGTAGTTAACATTGCTCTTGTTTCTACTATTGCTCTGCTCCCCATTCTTGGCAATGTGGGAAACATAGCGTTTTTTTGTATTTCTTCTTTCGATTTCTCTTAAGACAGAGAGAGATTCATGAAAACACATGGTTTTCTAGTTACCCCTTGCCACGTAGAAGGTGAATCACCAGTTGCTTTTCAACTATAGTCCTTGACTGAGCAGGAAACTTGAGTTGTAAAAGTTGACTTCTACATTCACTCGAAAAGGTAATATGGGGCCTCTGTATGATGTTGCACAAAACGAGATGTGTGACGTAGACTGCATTTCGATGTCAATTCTGAACTCTCATGGGACTGCTAAAAGAACGCTGTAGTTAACATTGCTCTTGTTTCTACTATTGCTCTGCTCCCCATTCTTGGCAATGTGGGAAACATAGCGGTTTTTCGTATTTCTTCTTTCGATTTCTCTTAAGACAGAGAGAGATTCATGAAAACACATGGTTTTCTAGTTACCCCTTGCCACGTAGAAGGTGAATCACCAGTTGCTTTTCAACTACAGTCTTTGACTGAGCAGGAAACTTGAGTTGTAAAAGTTGACTTCTACATTCACTCGAAAAGGTAATATGGGGCCTCTGTATGATGTTGCACAAAACGAGATGAGTGACGTACATTGCATTTCGATGTCAATTCTGAACTCTCATGGGACTGCTAAAAGAATGCTGTAGTTAACATTGCTCTTGTTTCTACTATTGCTCTGCTCCCCATTCTTGGCAATGTGGGAAACATAGCGGTTTTTCGTATTTCTTCTTTCGATTTCTCTTAAGACAGATTCATGAAAACACATGGTTTTCTAGTTACCCCTTGCCACGTAGAAGGTGAATCACCAGTTGCTTTTCAACTATAGTCCTTGACTGAGCAGGAAACTTGAGTTGTAAAAGTTGACTTCTACATTCACTCGAAAAGGTAATATGGGGCCTCTGTATGATGTTGCACAAAACGAGATGAGTGACGTACATTGCATTTCGATGTCAATTCTGAACTCTCATGGGACTGCTAAAAGAACGCTGTAGTTAACATTGCTCTTGTTTCTACTATTGCTCTGCTCCCCATTCTTGGCAATGTGGGAAACATAGCGTTTTTTTGTATTTCTTCTTTCGATTTCTCTTAAGACAGAGAGAGATTCATGAAAACACATGGTTTTCTAGTTACCCCTTGCCACGTAGAAGGTGAATCACCAGTTGCTTTTCAACTATAGTCCTTGACTGAGCAGGAAACTTGAGTTGTAAAAGTTGACTTCTACATTCACTCGAAAAGGTAATATGGGGCCTCTGTATGATGTTGCACAAAACGAGATGTGTGACGTAGACTGCATTTCGATGTCAATTCTGAACTCTCATGGGACTGCTAAAAGAATGCTGTAGTTAACATTGCTCTTGTTTCTACTATTGCTCTGCTCCCCATTCTTGGCAATGTGGGAAACATAGCGGTTTTTCGTATTTCTTCTTTCGATTTCTCTTAAGACAGATTCATGAAAACACATGGTTTTCTAGTTACCCCTTGCCACGTAGAAGGTGAATCACCAGTTGCTTTTCAACTATAGTCCTTGACTGAGCAGGAAACTTGAGTTGTAAAAGTTGACTTCTACATTCACTCGAAAAGGTAATATGGGGCCTCTGTATGATGTTGCACAAAACGAGATGAGTGACGTACATTGCATTTCGATGTCAATTCTGAACTCTCATGGGACTGCTAAAAGAACGCTGTAGTTAACATTGCTCTTGTTTCTACTATTGCTCTGCTCCCCATTCTTGGCAATGTGGGAAACATAGCGTTTTTTTGTATTTCTTCTTTCGATTTCTCTTAAGACAGAGAGAGATTCATGAAAACACATGGTTTTCTAGTTACCCCTTGCCACGTAGAAGGTGAATCACCAGTTGCTTTTCAACTATAGTCCTTGACTGAGCAGGAAACTTGAGTTGTAAAAGTTGACTTCTACATTCACTCGAAAAGGTAATATGGGGCCTCTGTATGATGTTGCACAAAACGAGATGTGTGACGTAGACTGCATTTCGATGTCAATTCTGAACTCTCATGGGACTGCTAAAAGAACGCTGTAGTTAACATTGCTCTTGTTTCTACTATTGCTCTGCTCCCCATTCTTGGCAATGTGGGAAACATAGCGGTTTTTCGTATTTCTTCTTTCGATTTCTCTTAAGACAGAGAGAGATTCATGAAAACACATGGTTTTCTAGTTACCCCTTGCCACGTAGAAGGTGAATCACCAGTTGCTTTTCAACTATAGTCCTTGACTGAGCAGGAAACTTGAGTTGTAAAAGTTGACTTCTACATTCACTCGAAAAGGTAATATGGGGCCTCTGTATGATGTTGCACAAAACGAGATGAGTGACGTACATTGCATTTCGATGTCAATTCTGAACTCTCATGGGACTGCTAAAAGAACGCTGTAGTTAACATTGCTCTTGTTTCTACTATTGCTCTGCTCCCCATTCTTGGCAATGTGGGAAACATAGCGGTTTTTCGTATTTCTTCTTTCGATTTCTCTTAAGACAGAGAGAGATTCATGAAAACACATGGTTTTCTAGTTACCCCTTGCCACGTAGAAGGTGAATCACCAGTTGCTTTTCAACTATAGTCCTTGACTGAGCAGGAAACTTGAGTTGTAAAAGTTGACTTCTACATTCACTCGAAAAGGTAATATGGGGCCTCTGTATGATGTTTCACAAAACGAGATGTGTGACGTAGACTGCATTTCGATGTCAATTCTGAACTCTCATGGGACTGCTAAAAGAATGCTGTAGTTAACATTGCTCTTGTTTCTACTATTGCTCTGCTCCCCATTCTTGGCAATGTGGGAAACATAGCGGTTTTTCGTATTTCTTCTTTCGATTTCTCTTAAGACAGAGAGAGATTCATGAAAACACATGGTTTTCTAGTTACCCCTTGCCACGTAGAAGGTGAATCACCAGTTGCTTTTCAACTATAGTCCTTGACTGAGCAGGAAACTTGAGTTCTAAAAGTTGACTTCTACATTCACTCGAAAAGGTAATATGGGGCCTCTGTATGATGTTGCACAAAACGAGATGAGTGACGTACATTGCATTTCGATGTCAATTCTGAACTCTCATGGGACTGCTAAAAGAACGCTGTAGTTAACATTGCTCTTGTTTCTACTATTGCTCTGCTCCCCATTCTTGGCAATGTGGGAAACATAGCGGTTTTTCGTATTTCTTCTTTCGATTTCT
Organism: Candoia aspera; assembly: GCF_035149785.1. Classification (NCBI taxonomy): domain Eukaryota; kingdom Metazoa; phylum Chordata; class Lepidosauria; order Squamata; family Candoiidae; genus Candoia; species Candoia aspera. The sequence goes on from NW_026948342.1 coordinate 11,713, forward strand.
CTTAAGACAGAGAGAGATTCATGAAAACACATGGTTTTCTAGTTACCCCTTGCCACGTAGAAGGTGAATCACCAGTTGCTTTTCAACTATAGTCCTTGACTGAGCAGGAAACTTGAGTTCTAAAAGTTGACTTCTACATTCACTCGAAAAGGTAATATGGGGCCTCTGTATGATGTTGCACAAAACGAGATGAGTGACGTACATTGCATTTCGATGTCAATTCTGAACTCTCATGGGACTGCTAAAAGAACGCTGTAGTTAACATTGCTCTTGTTTCTACTATTGCTCTGCTCCCCATTCTTGGCAATGTGGGAAACATAGCGGTTTTTCGTATTTCTTCTTTCGATTTCTCTTAAGACAGAGAGAGATTCATGAAAACACATGGTTTTCTAGTTACCCCTTGCCACGTAGAAGGTGAATCACCAGTTGCTTTTCAACTATAGTCCTTGACTGAGCAGGAAACTTGAGTTCTAAAAGTTGACTTCTACATTCACTCGAAAAGGTAATATGGGGCCTCTGTATGATGTTGCACAAAACGAGATGAGTGACGTACATTGCATTTCGATGTCAATTCTGAACTCTCATGGGACTGCTAAAAGAACGCTGTAGTTAACATTGCTCTTGTTTCTACTATTGCTCTGCTCCCCATTCTTGGCAATGTGGGAAACATAGCGGTTTTTCGTATTTCTTCTTTCGATTTCTCTTAAGACAGAGAGAGATTCATGAAAACACATGGTTTTCTAGTTACCCCTTGCCACGTAGAAGGTGAATCACCAGTTGCTTTTCAACTATAGTGTTTGACTGAGCAGGAAACTTGAGTTTTAAAAGTTGACTTATACATTCACTCGAAAAGGTAATATGGGGCCTCTGTATGATGTTGCACAAAACGAGATGTGTGACGTAGACTGCATTTCGATGTCAATTCTGAACTCTCATGGGACTGCTAAAAGAACGCTGTAGTTAACATTGCTCTTGTTTCTACTATTGCTCTGCTCCCCATTCTTGGCAATGTGGGAAACATAGCGGTTTTTCGTATTTCTTCTTTCGATTTCTCTTAAGACAGAGAGAGATTCATGAAAACACATGGTTTTCTAGTTACCCCTTGCCACGTAGAAGGTGAATCACCAGTTGCTTTTCAACTATAGTCCTTGACTGAGCAGGAAACTTGAGTTCTAAAAGTTGACTTCTACATTCACTCGAAAAGGTAATATGGGGCCTCTGTATGATGTTGCACAAAACGAGATGAGTGACGTACATTGCATTTCGATGTCAATTCTGAACTCTCATGGGACTGCTAAAAGAACGCTGTAGTTAACATTGCTCTTGTTTCTACTATTGCTCTGCTCCCCATTCTTGGCAATGTGGGAAACATAGCGGTTTTTCGTATTTCTTCTTTCGATTTCTCTTAAGACAGAGAGAGATTCATGAAAACACATGGTTTTCTAGTTACCCCTTGCCACGTAGAAGGTGAATCACCAGTTGCTTTTCAACTATAGTCCTTGACTGAGCAGGAAACTTGAGTTGTAAAAGTTGACTTCTACATTCACTCGAAAAGGTAATATGGGGCCTCTGTATGATGTTGCACAAAACGAGATGAGTGACGTACATTGCATTTCGATGTCAATTCTGAACTCTCATGGGACTGCTAAAAGAACGCTGTAGTTAACATTGCTCTTGTTTCTACTATTGCTCTGCTCCCCATTCTTGGCAATGTGGGAAACATAGCGGTTTTTCGTATTTCTTCTTTCGATTTCTCTTAAGACAGAGAGAGATTCATGAAAACACATGGTTTTCTAGTTACCCCTTGCCACGTAGAAGGTGAATCACCAGTTGCTTTTCAACTATAGTCCTTGACTGAGCAGGAAACTTGTGTTGTAAAAGTTGACTTATACATTCACTCGAAAAGGTAATATGGGGCCTCTGTATGATGTTTCACAAAACGAGATGTGTGACGTAGACTGCATTTCGATGTCAATTCTGAACTCTCATGGGACTGCTAAAAGAATGCTGTAGTTAACATTGCTCTTGTTTCTACTATTGCTCTGCTCCCCATTCTTGGCAATGTGGGAAACATAGCGGTTTTTCGTATTTCTTCTTTCGATTTCTCTTAAGACAGATTCATGAAAACACATGGTTTTCTAGTTACCCCTTGCCACGTAGAAGGTGAATCACCAGTTGCTTTTCAACTATAGTCCTTGACTGAGCAGGAAACTTGAGTTGTAAAAGTTGACTTCTACATTCACTCGAAAAGGTAATATGGGGCCTCTGTATGATGTTGCACAAAACGAGATGAGTGACGTACATTGCATTTCGATGTCAATTCTGAACTCTCATGGGACTGCTAAAAGAACGCTGTAGTTAACATTGCTCTTGTTTCTACTATTGCTCTGCTCCCCATTCTTGGCAATGTGGGAAACATAGCGTTTTTTTGTATTTCTTCTTTCGATTTCTCTTAAGACAGAGAGAGATTCATGAAAACACATGGTTTTCTAGTTACCCCTTGCCACGTAGAAGGTGAATCACCAGTTGCTTTTCAACTATAGTCCTTGACTGAGAAGGAAACTTGAGTTGTAAAAGTTGACTTCTACATTCACTCGAAAAGGTAATATGGGGCCTCTGTATGATGTTGCACAAAACGAGATGTGTGACGTAGACTGCATTTCGATGTCAATTCTGAACTCTCATGGTACTGCTAAAAGAATGCTGTAGTTAACATTGCTCTTGTTTCTACTATTGCTCTGCTCCCCATTCTTGGCAATGTGGGAAACATAGCGGTTTTTCGTATTTCTTCTTTCGATTTCTCTTAAGACAGATTCATGAAAACACATGGTTTTCTAGTTACCCCTTGCCACGTAGAAGGTGAATCACCAGTTGCTTTTCAACTATAGTCCTTGACTGAGCAGGAAACTTGAGTTGTAAAAGTTGACTTCTACATTCACTCGAAAAGGTAATATGGGGCCTCTGTATGATGTTGCACAAAACGAGATGAGTGACGTACATTGCATTTCGATGTCAATTCTGAACTCTCATGGGACTGCTAAAAGAACGCTGTAGTTAACATTGCTCTTGTTTCTACTATTGCTCTGCTCCCCATTCTTGGCAATGTGGGAAACATAGCGTTTTTTTGTATTTCTTCTTTCGATTTCTCTTAAGACAGAGAGAGATTCATGAAAACACATGGTTTTCTAGTTACCCCTTGCCACGTAGAAGGTGAATCACCAGTTGCTTTTCAACTATAGTCCTTGACTGAGCAGGAAACTTGAGTTGTAAAAGTTGACTTATACATTCACTCGAAAAGGTAATATGGGGCCTCTGTATGATGTTGCACAAAACGAGATGTGTGACGTAGACTGCATTTCGATGTCAATTCTGAACTCCCATGGGACTGCTAAAAGAACGCTGTAGTTAACATTGCTCTTGTTTCTACTATTGCTCTGCTCCCCATTCTTGGCAATGTGGGAAACATAGCGGTTTTTCGTATTTCTTCTTTCGATTTCTCTTAAGACAGAGAGAGATTCATGAAAACACATGGTTTTCTAGTTACCCCTTGCCACGTAGAAGGTGAATCACCAGTTGCTTTTCAACTATAGTCCTTGACTGAGCAGGAAACTTGAGTTGTAAAAGTTGACTTCTACATTCACTCGAAAAGGTAATATGGGGCCTCTGTATGATGTTGCACAAAACGAGATGAGTGACGTACATTGCATTTCGATGTCAATTCTGAACTCTCATGGGACTGCTAAAAGAACGCTGTAGTTAACATTGCTCTTGTTTCTACTATTGCTCTGCTCCCCATTCTTGGCAATGTGGGAAACATAGCGGTTTTTCGTATTTCTTTTTTCGATTTCTCTTAAGACAGAGAGAGATTCATGAAAACACATGGTTTTCTAGTTACCCCTTGCCACGTAGAAGGTGAATCACCAGTTGCTTTTCAACTATAGTCCTTGACTGAGCAGGAAACTTGAGTTGTAAAAGTTGACTTATACATTCACTCGAAAAGGTAATATGGGGCCTCTGTATGATGTTTCACAAAACGAGATGTGTGACGTAGACTGCATTTCGATGTCAATTCTGAACTCTCATGGGACTGCTAAAAGAATGCTGTAGTTAACATTGCTCTTGTTTCTACTATTGCTCTGCTCCCCATTCTTGGCAATGTGGGAAACATAGCGGTTTTTCGTATTTCTTCTTTCGATTTCTCTTAAGACAGATTCATGAAAACACATGGTTTTCTAGTTACCCCTTGCCACGTAGAAGGTGAATCACCAGTTGCTTTTCAACTATAGTCCTTGACTGAGCAGGAAACTTGAGTTGTAAAAGTTGACTTATACATTCACTCGAAAAGGTAATATGGGGCCTCTGTATGATGTTGCACAAAACGAGATGTGTGACGTAGACTGCATTTCGATGTCAATTCTGAACTCTCATGGGACTGCTAAAAGAACGCTGTAGTTAACATTGCTCTTGTTTCTACTATTGCTCTGCTCCCCATTCTTGGCAATGTGGGAAACATAGCGGTTTTTCGTATTTCTTCTTTCGATTTCTCTTAAGACAGAGAGAGATTCATGAAAACACATGGTTTTCTAGTTACCCCTTGCCACGTAGAAGGTGAATCACCAGTTGCTTTTCAACTATAGTCCTTGACTGAGCAGGAAACTTGAGTTCTAAAAGTTGACTTCTACATTCACTCGAAAAGGTAATATGGGGCCTCTGTATGATGTTGCACAAAACGAGATGAGTGACGTACTTTGCATTTCGATGTCAATTCTGAACTCTCATGGGACTGCTAAAAGAACGCTGTAGTTAACATTGCTCTTGTTTCTACTATTGCTCTGCTCCCCATTCTTGGCAATGTGGGAAACATAGCGGTTTTTCGTATTTCTTCTTTCGATTTCTCTTAAGACAGAGAGAGATTCATGAAAACACATGGTTTTCTAGTTACCCCTTGCCACGTAGAAGGTGAATCACCAGTTGCTTTTCAACTATAGTCCTTGACTGAGCAGGAAACTTGAGTTGTAAAAGTTGACTTCTACATTCACTCGAAAAGGTAATATGGGGCCTCTGTATGATGTTGCACAAAACGAGATGAGTGACGTACATTGCATTTCGATGTCAATTCTGAACTCTCATGGGACTGCTAAAAGAACGCTGTAGTTAACATTGCTCTTGTTTCTACTATTGCTCTGCTCCCCATTCTTGGCAATGTGGGAAACATAGCGTTTTTTTGTATTTCTTCTTTCGATTACTCTTAAGACAGAGAGAGATTCATGAAAACACATGGTTTTCTAGTTACCCCTTGCCACGTAGAAGGTGAATCACCAGTTGCTTTTCAACTATAGTCCTTGACTGAGCAGGAAACTTGAGTTGTAAAAGTTGACTTATACATTCACTCGAAAAGGTAATATGGGGCCTCTGTATGATGTTGCACAAAACGAGATGTGTGACGTAGACTGCATTTCGATGTCAATTCTGAACTCTCATGGGACTGCTAAAAGAACGCTGTAGTTAACATTGCTCTTGTTTCTACTATTGCTCTGCTCCCCATTCTTGGCAATGTGGGAAACATAGCGGTTTTTCGTATTTCTTCTTTCGATTTCTCTTAAGACAGAGAGAGTTTCATGAAAACACATGGTTTTCTAGTTACCCCTTGCCACGTAGAAGGTGAATCACCAGTTGCTTTTCAACTATAGTCCTTGACTGAGCAGGAAACTTGAGTTGTAAAAGTTGACTTCTACATTCACTCGAAAAGGTAATATGGGGCCTCTGTATGATGTTGCACAAAACGAGATGAGTGACGTACATTGCATTTCGATGTCAATTCTGAACTCTCATGGGACTGCTAAAAGAACGCTGTAGTTAACATTGCTCTTGTTTCTACTATTGCTCTGCTCCCCATTCTTGGCAATGTGGGAAACATAGCGGTTTTTCGTATTTCTTTTTTCGATTTCTCTTAAGACAGAGAGAGATTCATGAAAACACATGGTTTTCTAGTTACCCCTTGCCACGTAGAAGGTGAATCACCAGTTGCTTTTCAACTATAGTCCTTGACTGAGCAGGAAACTTGAGTTGTAAAAGTTGACTTATACATTCACTCGAAAAGGTAATATGGGGCCTCTGTATGATGTTTCACAAAACGAGATGTGTGACGTAGACTGCATTTCGATGTCAATTCTGAACTCTCATGGGACTGCTAAAAGAATGCTGTAGTTAACATTGCTCTTGTTTCTACTATTGCTCTGCTCCCCATTCTTGGCAATGTGGGAAACATAGCGGTTTTTCGTATTTCTTCTTTCGATTTCTCTTAAGACAGATTCATGAAAACACATGGTTTTCTAGTTACCCCTTGCCACGTAGAAGGTGAATCACCAGTTGCTTTTCAACTATAGTCCTTGACTGAGCAGGAAACTTGAGTTGTAAAAGTTGACTTCTACATTCACTCGAAAAGGTAATATGGGGCCTCTGTATGATGTTGCACAAAACGAGATGAGTGACGTACATTGCATTTCGATGTCAATTCTGAACTCTCATGGGACTGCTAAAAGAACGCTGTAGTTAACATTGCTCTTGTTTCTACTATTGCTCTGCTCCCCATTCTTGGCAATGTGGGAAACATAGCGTTTTTTTGTATTTCTTCTTTCGATTTCTCTTAAGACAGAGAGAGATTCATGAAAACACATGGTTTTCTAGTTACCCCTTGCCACGTAGAAGGTGAATCACCAGTTGCTTTTCAACTATAGTCCTTGACTGAGCAGGAAACTTGAGTTCTAAAAGTTGACTTCTACATTCACTCGAAAAGGTAATATGGGGCCTCTGTATGATGTTGCACAAAACGAGATGTGTGACGTAGACTGCATTTCGATGTCAATTCTGAACTCTCATGGGACTGCTAAAAGAACGCTGTAGTTAACATTGCTCTTGTTTCTACTATTGCTCTGCTCCCCATTCTTGGCAATGTGGGAAACATAGCGGTTTTTCGTATTTCTTCTTTCGATTTCTCTTAAGACAGAGAGAGATTCATGAAAACACATGGTTTTCTAGTTACCCCTTGCCACGTAGAAGGTGAATCACCAGTTGCTTTTCAACTATAGTCCTTGACTGAGCAGGAAACTTGAGTTGTAAAAGTTGACTTCTACATTCACTCGAAAAGGTAATATGGGGCCTCTGTATGATGTTGCACAAAACGAGATGAGTGACGTACATTGCATTTCGATGTCAATTCTGAACTCTCATGGGACTGCTAAAAGAACGCTGTAGTTAACATTGCTCTTGTTTCTACTATTGCTCTGCTCCCCATTCTTGGCAATGTGGGAAACATAGCGGTTTTTCGTATTTCTTCTTTCGATTTCTCTTAAGACAGAGAGAGATTCATGAAAACACATGGTTTTCTAGTTACCCCTTGCCACGTAGAAGGTGAATCACCAGTTGCTTTTCAACTATAGTCCTTGACTGAGCAGGAAACTTGATTTGTAAAAGTTGACTTATACATTCACTCGAAAAGGTAATATGGGGCCTCTGTATGATGTTGCACAAAACGAGATGTGTGACGTAGACTGCATTTCGATGTCAATTCTGAACTCTCATGGGACTGCTAAAAGAACGCTGTAGTTAACATTGCTCTTGTTTCTACTATTGCTCTGCTCCCCATTCTTGGCAATGTGGGAAACATAGCGGTTTTTCGTATTTCTTCTTTCGATTTCTCTTAAGACAGAGAGAGATTCATGAAAACACATGGTTTTCTAGTTACCCCTTGCCACGTAGAAGGTGAATCACCAGTTGCTTTTCAACTATAGTCCTTGACTGAGCAGGAAACTTGAGTTCTAAAAGTTGACTTCTACATTCACTCGAAAAGGTAATATGGGGCCTCTGTATGATGTTGCACAAAACGAGATGAGTGACGTACTTTGCATTTCGATGTCAATTCTGAACTCTCATGGGACTGCTAAAAGAACGCTGTAGTTAACATTGCTCTTGTTTCTACTATTGCTCTGCTCCCCATTCTTGGCAATGTGGGAAACATAGCGGTTTTTCGTATTTCTTCTTTCGATTTCTCTTAAGACAGAGAGAGATTCATGAAAACACATGGTTTTCTAGTTACCCCTTGCCACGTAGAAGGTGAATCACCAGTTGCTTTTCAACTATAGTGTTTGACTGAGCAGGAAACTTGAGTTGTAAAAGTTGACTTCTACATTCACTCGAAAAGGTAATATGGGGCCTCTGTATGATGTTGCACAAAACGAGATGAGTGACGTACATTGCATTTCGATGTCAATTCTGAACTCTCATGGGACTGCTAAAAGAACGCTGTAGTTAACATTGCTCTTGTTTCTACTATTGCTCTGCTCCCCATTCTTGGCAATGTGGGAAACATAGCGGTTTTTCGTATTTCTTCTTTCGATTTCTCTTAAGACAGAGAGAGATTCATGAAAACACATGGTTTTCTAGTTACCCCTTGCCACGTAGAAGGTGAATCACCAGTTGCTTTTCAACTGTAGTCCTTGACTGAGCAGGAAACTTGAGTTCTAAAAGTTGACTTCTACATTCACTCGAAAAGGTAATATGGGGCCTCTGTATGATGTTGCACAAAACGAGATGTGTGACGTAGACTGCATTTCGATGTCAATTCTGAACTCTCATGGGACTGCTAAAAGAACGCTGTAGTTAACATTGCTCTTGTTTCTACTATTGCTCTGCTCCCCATTCTTGGCAATGTGGGAAACATAGCGGTTTTTCGTATTTCTTCTTTCGATTTCTCTTAAGACAGAGAGAGATTCATGAAAACACATGGTTTTCTAGTTACCCCTTGCCACGTAGAAGGTGAATCACCAGTTGCTTTTCAACTATAGTGTTTGACTGAGCAGGAAACTTGAGTTGTAAAAGTTGACTTCTACATTCACTCGAAAAGGTAATATGGGGCCTCTGTATGATGTTGCACAAAACGAGATGAGTGACGTACATTGCATTTCGATGTCAATTCTGAACTCTCATGGGACTGCTAAAAGAACGCTGTAGTTAACATTGCTCTTGTTTCTACTATTGCTCTGCTCCCCATTCTTGGCAATGTGGGAAACATAGCGGTTTTTCGTATTTCTTCTTTCGATTTCTCTTAAGACAGAGAGAGATTCATGAAAACACATGGTTTTCTAGTTACCCCTTGCCACGTAGAAGGTGAATCACCAGTTGCTTTTCAACTATAGTCCTTGACTGAGCAGGAAACTTGAGTTGTAAAAGTTGACTTCTACATTCACTCGAAAAGGTAATATGGGGCCTCTGTATGATGTTGCACAAAACGAGATGAGTGACGTACATTGCATTTCGATGTCAATTCTGAACTCTCATGGGACTGCTAAAAGAACGCTGTAGTTAACATTGCTCTTGTTTCTACTATTGCTCTGCTCCCCATTCTTGGCAATGTGGGAAACATAGCGGTTTTTCGTATTTCTTCTTTCGATTTCTCTTAAGACAGAGAGAGATTCATGAAAACACATGGTTTTCTAGTTACCCCTTGCCACGTAGAAGGTGAATCACCAGTTGCTTTTCAACTATAGTCCTTGACTGAGCAGGAAACTTGAGTTGTAAAAGTTGACTTCTACATTCACTCGAAAAGGTAATATGGGGCCTCTGTATGATGTTGCACAAAACGAGATGAGTGACGTACATTGCATTTCGATGTCAATTCTGAACTCTCATGGGACTGCTAAAAGAACGCTGTAGTTAACATTGCTCTTGTTTCTACTATTGCTCTGCTCCCCATTCTTGGCAATGTGGGAAACATAGCGGTTTTTCGTATTTCTTCTTTCGATTTCTCTTAAGACAGAGAGAGATTCATGAAAACACATGGTTTTCTAGTTACCCCTTGCAACGTAGAAGGTGAATCACCAGTTGCTTTTCAACTATAGTCCTTGACTGAGCAGGAAACTTGAGTTGTAAAAGTTGACTTATACATTCACTCGAAAAGGTAATATGGGGCCTCTGTATGATGTTGCACAAAACGAGATGTGTGACGTAGACTGCATTTCGATGTCAATTCTGAACTCTCATGGGACTGCTAAAAGAACGCTGTAGTTAACATTGCTCTTGTTTCTACTATTGCTCTGCTCCCCATTCTTGGCAATGTGGGAAACATAGCGGTTTTTCGTATTTCTTCTTTCGATTTCTCTTAAGACAGAGAGAGATTCATGAAAACACATGGTTTTCTAGTTACCCCTTGCCACGTAGAAGGTGAATCACCAGTTGCTTTTCAACTATAGTCCTTGACTGAGCAGGAAACTTGAGTTCTAAAAGTTGACTTCTACATTCACTCGAAAAGGTAATATGGGGCCTCTGTATGATGTTGCACAAAACGAGATGAGTGACGTACTTTGCATTTCGATGTCAATTCTGAACTCTCATGGGACTGCTAAAAGAACGCTGTAGTTAACATTGCTCTTGTTTCTACTATTGCTCTGCTCCCCATTCTTGGCAATGTGGGAAACATAGCGGTTTTTCGTATTTCTTCTTTCGATTTCTCTTAAGACAGAGAGAGATTCATGAAAACACATGGTTTTCTAGTTACCCCTTGCCACGTAGAAGGTGAATCACCAGTTGCTTTTCAACTATAGTGTTTGACTGAGCAGGAAACTTGAGTTCTAAAAGTTGACTTCTACATTCACTCGAAAAGGTAATATGGGGCCTCTGTATGATGTTGCACAAAACGAGATGAGTGACGTACATTGCATTTCGATGTCAATTCTGAACTCTCATGGGACTGCTAAAAGAACGCTGTAGTTAACATTGCTCTTGTTTCTACTATTGCTCTGCTCCCCATTCTTGGCAATGTGGGAAACATAGCGGTTTTTCGTATTTCTTCTTTCGATTTCTCTTAAGACAGAGAGAGATTCATGAAAACACATGGTTTTCTAGTTACCCCTTGCCACGTAGAAGGTGAATCACCAGTTGCTTTTCAACTATAGTCCTTGACTGAGCAGGAAACTTGAGTTGTAAAAGTTGACTTCTACATTCACTCGAAAAGGTAATATGGGGCCTCTGTATGATGTTGCACAAAACGAGATGAGTGACGTACATTGCATTTCGATGTCAATTCTGAACTCTCATGGGACTGCTAAAAGAACGCTGTAGTTAACATTGCTCTTGTTTCTACTATTGCTCTGCTCCCCATTCTTGGCAATGTGGGAAACATAGCGGTTTTTCGTATTTCTTCTTTCGATTTCTCTTAAGACAGAGAGAGATTCATGAAAACACATGGTTTTCTAGTTACCCCTTGCCACGTAGAAGGTGAATCACCAGTTGCTTTTCAACTATAGTCCTTGACTGAGCAGGAAACTTGAGTTGTAAAAGTTGACTTCTACATTCACTCGAAAAGGTAATATGGGGCCTCTGTATGATGTTGCACAAAACGAGATGAGTGACGTACATTGCATTTCGATGTCAATTCTGAAGTCTCATGGGACTGCTAAAAGAACGCTGTAGTTAACATTGCTCTTGTTTCTACTATTGCTCTGCTCCCCATTCTTGGCAATGTGGGAAACATAGCGGTTTTTCGTATTTCTTCTTTCGATTTCTCTTAAGACAGAGAGAGATTCATGAAAACACATGGTTTTCTAGTTACCCCTTGCCACGTAGAAGGTGAATCACCAGTTGCTTTTCAACTATAGTCCTTGACTGAGCAGGAAACTTGAGTTGTAAAAGTTGACTTATACATTCACTCGAAAAGGTAATATGGGGCCTCTGTATGATGTTGCACAAAACGAGATGTGTGACGTAGACTGCATTTCGATGTCAATTCTGAACTCTCATGGGACTGCTAAAAGAACGCTGTAGTTAACATTGCTCTTGTTTCTACTATTGCTCTGCTCCCCATTCTTGGCAATGTGGGAAACATAGCGGTTTTTCGTATTTCTTCTTTCGATTTCTCTTAAGACAGAGAGAGATTCATGAAAACACATGGTTTTCTAGTTACCCCTTGCCACGTAGAAGGTGAATCACCAGTTGCTTTTCAACTATAGTCCTTGACTGAGCAGGAAACTTGAGTTCTAAAAGTTGACTTCTACATTCACTCGAAAAGGTAATATGGGGCCTCTGTATGATGTTGCACAAAACGAGATGAGTGACGTACATTGCATTTCGATGTCAATTCTGAACTCTCATGGGACTGCTAAAAGAACGCTGTAGTTAACATTGCTCTTGTTTCTACTATTGCTCTGCTCCCCATTCTTGGCAATGTGGGAAACATAGCGGTTTTTCGTATTTCTTCTTTCGATTTCTCTTAAGACAGAGAGAGATTCATGAAAACACATGGTTTTCTAGTTACCCCTTGCCACGTAGAAGGTGAATCACCAGTTGCTTTTCAACTATAGTCCTTGACTGAGCAGGAAACTTGAGTTGTAAAAGTTGACTTCTACATTCACTCGAAAAGGTAATATGGGGCCTCTGTATGATGTTGCACAAAACGAGATGAGTGACGTACATTGCATTTCGATGTCAATTCTGAACTCTCATGGGACTGCTAAAAGAACGCTGTAGTTAACATTGCTCTTGTTTCTACTATTGCTCTGCTCCCCATTCTTGGCAATGTGGGAAACATAGCGGTTTTTCGTATTTCTTCTTTCGATTTCTCTTAAGACAGAGAGAGATTCATGAAAACACATGGTTTTCTAGTTACCCCTTGCCACGTAGAAGGTGAATCACCAGTTGCTTTTCAACTATAGTCCTTGACTGAGCAGGAAACTTGAGTTGTAAAAGTTGACTTCTACATTCACTCGAAAAGGTAATATGGGGCCTCTGTATGATGTTGCACAAAACGAGATGAGTGACGTACATTGCATTTCGATGTCAATTCTGAAGTCTCATGGGACTGCTAAAAGAACGCTGTAGTTAACATTGCTCTTGTTTCTACTATTGCTCTGCTCCCCATTCTTGGCAATGTGGGAAACATAGCGGTTTTTCGTATTTCTTCTTTCGATTTCTCTTAAGACAGAGAGAGATTCATGAAAACACATGGTTTTCTAGTTACCCCTTGCCACGTAGAAGGTGAATCACCAGTTGCTTTTCAACTATAGTCCTTGACTGAGCAGGAAACTTGAGTTGTAAAAGTTGACTTATACATTCACTCGAAAAGGTAATATGGGGCCTCTGTATGATGTTGCACAAAACGAGATGTGTGACGTAGACTGCATTTCGATGTCAATTCTGAACTCTCATGGGACTGCTAAAAGAACGCTGTAGTTAACATTGCTCTTGTTTCTACTATTGCTCTGCTCCCCATTCTTGGCAATGTGGGAAACATAGCGGTTTTTCGTATTTCTTCTTTCGATTTCTCTTAAGACAGAGAGAGATTCATGAAAACACATGGTTTTCTAGTTACCCCTTGCCACGTAGAAGGTGAATCACCAGTTGCTTTTCAACTATAGTCCTTGACTGAGCAGGAAACTTGAGTTCTAAAAGTTGACTTCTACATTCACTCGAAAAGGTAATATGGGGCCTCTGTATGATGTTGCACAAAACGAGATGAGTGACGTACATTGCATTTCGATGTCAATTCTGAACTCTCATGGGACTGCTAAAAGAACGCTGTAGTTAACATTGCTCTTGTTTCTACTATTGCTCTGCTCCCCATTCTTGGCAATGTGGGAAACATAGCGGTTTTTCGTATTTCTTCTTTCGATTTCTCTTAAGACAGAGAGAGATTCATGAAAACACATGGTTTTCTAGTTACCCCTTGCCACGTAGAAGGTGAATCACCAGTTGCTTTTCAACTATAGTCCTTGACTGAGCAGGAAACTTGAGTTGTAAAAGTTGACTTCTACATTCACTCGAAAAGGTAATATGGGGCCTCTGTATGATGTTGCACAAAACGAGATGAGTGACGTACATTGCATTTCGATGTCAATTCTGAACTCTCATGGGACTGCTAAAAGAACGCTGTAGTTAACATTGCTCTTGTTTCTACTATTGCTCTGCTCCCCATTCTTGGCAATGTGGGAAACATAGCGGTTTTTCGTATTTCTTCTTTCGATTTCTCTTAAGACAGAGAGAGATTCATGAAAACACATGGTTTTCTAGTTACCCCTTGCCACGTAGAAGGTGAATCACCAGTTGCTTTTCAACTATAGTCCTTGACTGAGCAGGAAACTTGAGTTGTAAAAGTTGACTTATACATTCACTCGAAAAGGTAATATGGGGCCTCTGTATGATGTTTCACAAAACGAGATGTGTGACGTAGACTGCATTTCGATGTCAATTCTGAACTCTCATGGGACTGCTAAAAGAATGCTGTAGTTAACATTGCTCTTGTTTCTACTATTGCTCTGCTCCCCATTCTTGGCAATGTGGGAAACATAGCGGTTTTTCGTATTTCTTCTTTCGATTTCTCTTAAGACAGATTCATGAAAACACATGGTTTTCTAGTTACCCCTTGCCACGTAGAAGGTGAATCACCAGTTGCTTTTCAACTATAGTCCTTGACTGAGCAGGAAACTTGAGTTGTAAAAGTTGACTTCTACATTCACTCGAAAAGGTAATATGGGGCCTCTGTATGATGTTGCACAAAATGAGATGAGTGACGTACATTGCATTTCGATGTCAATTCTGAACTCTCATGGGACTGCTAAAAGAACGCTGTAGTTAACATTGCTCTTGTTTCTACTATTGCTCTGCTCCCCATTCTTGGCAATGTGGGAAACATAGCGTTTTTTTGTATTTCTTCTTTCGATTTCTCTTAAGACAGAGAGAGATTCATGAAAACACATGGTTTTCTAGTTACCCCTTGCCACGTAGAAGGTGAATCACCAGTTGCTTTTCAACTATAGTCCTTGACTGAGCAGGAAACTTGAGTTGTAAAAGTTGACTTCTACATTCACTCGAAAAGGTAATATGGGGCCTCTGTATGATGTTGCACAAAACGAGATGTGTGACGTAGACTGCATTTCGATGTCAATTCTGAACTCTCATGGGACTGCTAAAAGAACGCTGTAGTTAACATTGCTCTTGTTTCTACTATTGCTCTGCTCCCCATTCTTGGCAATGTGGGAAACATAGCGGTTTTTCGTATTTCTTCTTTCGATTTCTCTTAAGACAGAGAGAGATTCATGAAAACACATGGTTTTCTAGTTACCCCTTGCCACGTAGAAGGTGAATCACCAGTTGCTTTTCAACTATAGTCCTTGACTGAGCAGGAAACTTGAGTTGTAAAAGTTGACTTCTACATTCACTCGAAAAGGTAATATGGGGCCTCTGTATGATGTTGCACAAAACGAGATGAGTGACGTACATTGCATTTCGATGTCAATTCTGAACTCTCATGGGACTGCTAAAAGAACGCTGTAGTTAACATTGCTCTTGTTTCTACTATTGCTCTGCTCCCCATTCTTGGCAATGTGGGAAACATAGCGGTTTTTCGTATTTCTTCTTTCGATTTCTCTTAAGACAGAGAGAGATTCATGAAAACACATGGTTTTCTAGTTACCCCTTGCCACGTAGAAGGTGAATCACCAGTTGCTTTTCAACTATAGTCCTTGACTGAGCAGGAAACTTGAGTTGTAAAAGTTGACTTCTACATTCACTCGAAAAGGTAATATGGGGCCTCTGTATGATGTTTCACAAAACGAGATGTGTGACGTAGACTGCATTTCGATGTCAATTCTGAACTCTCATGGGACTGCTAAAAGAATGCTGTAGTTAACATTGCTCTTGTTTCTACTATTGCTCTGCTCCCCATTCTTGGCAATGTGGGAAACATAGCGGTTTTTCGTATTTCTTCTTTCGATTTCTCTTAAGACAGAGAGAGATTCATGAAAACACATGGTTTTCTAGTTACCCCTTGCCACGTAGAAGGTGAATCACCAGTTGCTTTTCAACTATAGTCCTTGACTGAGCAGGAAACTTGAGTTCTAAAAGTTGACTTCTACATTCACTCGAAAAGGTAATATGGGGCCTCTGTATGATGTTGCACAAAACGAGATGAGTGACGTACATTGCATTTCGATGTCAATTCTGAACTCTCATGGGACTGCTAAAAGAACGCTGTAGTTAACATTGCTCTTGTTTCTACTATTGCTCTGCTCCCCATTCTTGGCAATGTGGGAAACATAGCGGTTTTTCGTATTTCTTCTTTCGATTTCTCTTAAGACAGAGAGAGATTCATGAAAACACATGGTTTTCTAGTTACCCCTTGCCACGTAGAAGGTGAATCACCAGTTGCTTTTCAACTATAGTCCTTGACTGAGCAGGAAACTTGAGTTCTAAAAGTTGACTTCTACATTCACTCGAAAAGGTAATATGGGGCCTCTGTATGATGTTGCACAAAACGAGATGAGTGACGTACATTGCATTTCGATGTCAATTCTGAACTCTCATGGGACTGCTAAAAGAACGCTGTAGTTAACATTGCTCTTGTTTCTACTATTGCTCTGCTCCCCATTCTTGGCAATGTGGGAAACATAGCGGTTTTTCGTATTTCTTCTTTCGATTTCTCTTAAGACAGAGAGAGATTCATGAAAACACATGGTTTTCGAGTTACCCCTTGCCACGTAGAAGGTGAATCACCAGTTGCTTTTCAACTATAGTGTTTGACTGAGCAGGAAACTTGAGTTCTAAAAGTTGACTTATACATTCACTCGAAAAGGTAATATGGGGCCTCTGTATGATGTTGCACAAAACGAGATGTGTGACGTAGACTGCATTTCGATGTCAATTCTGAACTCTCATGGGACTGCTAAAAGAACGCTGTAGTTAACATTGCTCTTGTTTCTACTATTGCTCTGCTCCCCATTCTTGGCAATGTGGGAAACATAGCGGTTTTTCGTATTTCTTCTTTCGATTTCTCTTAAGACAGAGAGAGATTCATGAAAACACATGGTTTTCTAGTTACCCCTTGCCACGTAGAAGGTGAATCACCAGTTGCTTTTCAACTATAGTCCTTGACTGAGCAGGAAACTTGAGTTGTAAAAGTTGACTTCTACATTCACTCGAAAAGGTAATATGGGGCCTCTGTATGATGTTGCACAAAACGAGATGAGTGACGTACATTGCATTTCGATGTCAATTCTGAACTCTCATGGGACTGCTAAAAGAACGCTGTAGTTAACATTGCTCTTGTTTCTACTATTGCTCTGCTCCCCATTCTTGGCAATGTGGGAAACATAGCGGTTTTTCGTATTTCTTCTTTCGATTTCTCTTAAGACAGAGAGAGATTCATGAAAACACATGGTTTTCTAGTTACCCCTTGCCACGTAGAAGGTGAATCACCAGTTGCTTTTCAACTATAGTCCTTGACTGAGCAGGAAACTTGAGTTGTAAAAGTTGACTTATACATTCACTCGAAAAGGTAATATGGGGCCTCTGTATGATGTTTCACAAAACGAGATGTGTGACGTAGACTGCATTTCGATGTCAATTCTGAACTCTCATGGGACTGCTAAAAGAATGCTGTAGTTAACATTGCTCTTGTTTCTACTATTGCTCTGCTCCCCATTCTTGGCAATGTGGGAAACATAGCGGTTTTTCGTATTTCTTCTTTCGATTTCTCTTAAGACAGATTCATGAAAACACATGGTTTTCTAGTTACCCCTTGCCACGTAGAAGGTGAATCACCAGTTGCTTTTCAACTATAGTCCTTGACTGAGCAGGAAACTTGAGTTGTAAAAGTTGACTTCTACATTCACTCGAAAAGGTAATATGGGGCCTCTGTATGATGTTGCACAAAACGAGATGAGTGACGTACATTGCATTTCGATGTCAATTCTGAACTCTCATGGGACTGCTAAAAGAACGCTGTAGTTAACATTGCTCTTGTTTCTACTATTGCTCTGCTCCCCATTCTTGGCAATGTGGGAAACATAGCGTTTTTTTGTATTTCTTCTTTCGATTTCTCTTAAGACAGAGAGAGATTCATGAAAACACATGGTTTTCTAGTTACCCCTTGCCACGTAGAAGGTGAATCACCAGTTGCTTTTCAACTATAGTCCTTGACTGAGCAGGAAACTTGAGTTCTAAAAGTTGACTTCTACATTCACTCGAAAAGGTAATATGGGGCCTCTGTATGATGTTGCACAAAACGAGATGTGTGACGTAGACTGCATTTCGATGTCAATTCTGAACTCTCATGGGACTGCTAAAAGAACGCTGTAGTTAACATTGCTCTTGTTTCTACTATTGCTCTGCTCCCCATTCTTGGCAATGTGGGAAACATAGCGGTTTTTCGTATTTCTTCTTTCGATTTCTCTTAAGACAGAGAGAGATTCATGAAAACACATGGTTTTCTAGTTACCCCTTGCCACGTAGAAGGTGAATCACCAGTTGCTTTTCAACTATAGTCCTTGACTGAGCAGGAAACTTGAGTTGTAAAAGTTGACTTCTACATTCACTCGAAAAGGTAATATGGGGCCTCTGTATGATGTTGCACAAAACGAGATGAGTGACGTACATTGCATTTCGATGTCAATTCTGAACTCTCATGGGACTGCTAAAAGAACGCTGTAGTTAACATTGCTCTTGTTTCTACTATTGCTCTGCTCCCCATTCTTGGCAATGTGGGAAACATAGCGGTTTTTCGTATTTCTTCTTTCGATTTCTCTTAAGACAGAGAGAGATTCATGAAAACACATGGTTTTCTAGTTACCCCTTGCCACGTAGAAGGTGAATCACCAGTTGCTTTTCAACTATAGTCCTTGACTGAGCAGGAAACTTGAGTTGTAAAAGTTGACTTATACATTCACTCGAAAAGGTAATATGGGGCCTCTGTATGATGTTTCACAAAACGAGATGTGTGACGTAGACTGCATTTCGATGTCAATTCTGAACTCTCATGGGACTGCTAAAAGAATGCTGTAGTTAACATTGCTCTTGTTTCTACTATTGCTCTGCTCCCCATTCTTGGCAATGTGGGAAACATAGCGGTTTTTCGTATTTCTTCTTTCGATTTCTCTTAAGACAGATTCATGAAAACACATGGTTTTCTAGTTACCCCTTGCCACGTAGAAGGTGAATCACCAGTTGCTTTTCAACTATAGTCCTTGACTGAGCAGGAAACTTGAGTTGTAAAAGTTGACTTCTACATTCACTCGAAAAGGTAATATGGGGCCTCTGTATGATGTTGCACAAAACGAGATGAGTGACGTACATTGCATTTCGATGTCAATTCTGAACTCTCATGGGACTGCTAAAAGAACGCTGTAGTTAACATTGCTCTTGTTTCTACTATTGCTCTGCTCCCCATTCTTGGCAATGTGGGAAACATAGCGTTTTTTTGTATTTCTTCTTTCGATTTCTCTTAAGACAGAGAGAGATTCATGAAAACACATGGTTTTCTAGTTACCCCTTGCCACGTAGAAGGTGAATCACCAGTTGCTTTTCAACTATAGTCCTTGACTGAGCAGGAAACTTGAGTTCTAAAAGTTGACTTCTACATTCACTCGAAAAGGTAATATGGGGCCTCTGTATGATGTTGCACAAAACGAGATGTGTGACGTAGACTGCATTTCGATGTCAATTCTGAACACTCATGGGACTGCTAAAAGAATGCTGTAGTTAACATTGCTCTTGTTTCTACTATTGCTCTGCTCCCCATTCTTGGCAATGTGGGAAACATAGCGGTTTTTCGTATTTCTTCTTTCGATTTCTCTTAAGACAGATTCATGAAAACACATGGTTTTCTAGTTACCCCTTGCCACGTAGAAGGTGAATCACCAGTTGCTTTTCAACTATAGTCCTTGACTGAGCAGGAAACTTGAGTTGTAAAAGTTGACTTCTACATTCACTCGAAAAGGTAATATGGGGCCTCTGTATGATGTTGCACAAAACGAGATGAGTGACGTACATTGCATTTCGATGTCAATTCTGAACTCTCATGGGACTGCTAAAAGAACGCTGTAGTTAACATTGCTCTTGTTTCTACTATTGCTCTGCTCCCCATTCTTGGCAATGTGGGAAACATAGCGTTTTTTTGTATTTCTTCTTTCGATTTCTCTTAAGACAGAGAGAGATTCATGAAAACACATGGTTTTCTAGTTACCCCTTGCCACGTAGAAGGTGAATCACCAGTTGCTTTTCAACTATAGTCCTTGACTGAGCAGGAAACTTGAGTTCTAAAAGTTGACTTCTACATTCACTCGAAAAGGTAATATGGGGCCTCTGTATGATGTTGCACAAAACGAGATGTGTGACGTAGACTGCATTTCGATGTCAATTCTGAACTCTCATGGGACTGCTAAAAGAACGCTGTAGTTAACATTGCTCTTGTTTGTACTATTGCTCTGCTCCCCATTCTTGGCAATGTGGGAAACATAGCGGTTTTTCGTATTTCTTCTTTCGATTTCTCTTAAGACAGAGAGAGATTCATGAAAACACATGGTTTTCTAGTTACCCCTTGCCACGTAGAAGGTGAATCACCAGTTGCTTTTCAACTATAGTCCTTGACTGAGCAGGAAACTTGAGTTGTAAAAGTTGACTTCTACATTCACTCGAAAAGGTAATATGGGGCCTCTGTATGATGTTGCACAAAACGAGATGAGTGACGTACATTGCATTTCGATGTCAATTCTGAACTCTCATGGGACTGCTAAAAGAACGCTGTAGTTAACATTGCTCTTGTTTCTACTATTGCTCTGCTCCCCATTCTTGGCAATGTGGGAAACATAGCGTTTTTTTGTATTTCTTCTTTCGATTTCTCTTAAGACAGAGAGAGATTCATGAAAACACATGGTTTTCTAGTTACCCCTTGCCACGTAGAAGGTGAATCACCAGTTGCTTTTCAACTATAGTCCTTGACTGAGCAGGAAACTTGAGTTCTAAAAGTTGACTTCTACATTCACTCGAAAAGGTAATATGGGGCCTCTGTATGATGTTGCACAAAACGAGATGTGTGACGTAGACTGCATTTCGATGTCAATTCTGAACTCTCATGGGACTGCTAAAAGAACGCTGTAGTTAACATTGCTCTTGTTTCTACTATTGCTCTGCTCCCCATTCTTGGCAATGTGGGAAACATAGCGGTTTTTCGTATTTCTTCTTTCGATTTCTCTTAAGACAGATTCATGAAAACACATGGTTTTCTAGTTACCCCTTGCCACGTAGAAGGTGAATCACCAGTTGCTTTTCAACTATAGTCCTTGACTGAGCAGGAAACTTGAGTTGTAAAAGTTGACTTCTACATTCACTCGAAAAGGTAATATGGGGCCTCTGTATGATGTTGCACAAAACGAGATGAGTGACGTACATTGCATTTCGATGTCAATTCTGAACTCTCATGGGACTGCTAAAAGAACGCTGTAGTTAACATTGCTCTTGTTTCTACTATTGCTCTGCTCCCCATTCTTGGCAATGTGGGAAACATAGCGTTTTTTTGTATTTCTTCTTTCGATTTCTCTTAAGACAGAGAGAGATTCATGAAAACACATGGTTTTCTAGTTACCCCTTGCCACGTAGAAGGTGAATCACCAGTTGCTTTTCAACTATAGTCCTTGACTGAGCAGGAAACTTGAGTTCTAAAAGTTGACTTCTACATTCACTCGAAAAGGTAATATGGGGCCTCTGTATGATGTTGCACAAAACGAGATGTGTGACGTAGACTGCATTTCGATGTCAATTCTGAACTCTCATGGGACTGCTAAAAGAACGCTGTAGTTAACATTGCTCTTGTTTGTACTATTGCTCTGCTCCCCATTCTTGGCAATGTGGGAAACATAGCGGTTTTTCGTATTTCTTCTTTCGATTTCTCTTAAGACAGAGAGAGATTCATGAAAACACATGGTTTTCTAGTTACCCCTTGCCACGTAGAAGGTGAATCACCAGTTGCTTTTCAACTATAGTCCTTGACTGAGCAGGAAACTTGAGTTGTAAAAGTTGACTTCTACATTCACTCGAAAAGGTAATATGGGGCCTCTGTATGATGTTGCACAAAACGAGATGAGTGACGTACATTGCATTTCGATGTCAATTCTGAACTCTCATGGGACTGCTAAAAGAACGCTGTAGTTAACATTGCTCTTGTTTCTACTATTGCTCTGCTCCCCATTCTTGGCAATGTGGGAAACATAGCGTTTTTTTGTATTTCTTCTTTCGATTTCTCTTAAGACAGAGAGAGATTCATGAAAACACATGGTTTTCTAGTTACCCCTTGCCACGTAGAAGGTGAATCACCAGTTGCTTTTCAACTATAGTCCTTGACTGAGCAGGAAACTTGAGTTCTAAAAGTTGACTTCTACATTCACTCGAAAAGGTAATATGGGGCCTCTGTATGATGTTGCACAAAACGAGATGTGTGACGTAGACTGCATTTCGATGTCAATTCTGAACTCTCATGGGACTGCTAAAAGAACGCTGTAGTTAACATTGCTCTTGTTTCTACTATTGCTCTGCTCCCCATTCTTGGCAATGTGGGAAACATAGCGGTTTTTCGTATTTCTTCTTTCGATTTCTCTTAAGACAGAGAGAGATTCATGAAAACACATGGTTTTCTAGTTACCCCTTGCCACGTAGAAGGTGAATCACCAGTTGCTTTTCAACTATAGTCCTTGACTGAGCAGGAAACTTGAGTTCTAAAAGTTGACTTCTACATTCACTCGAAAAGGTAATATGGGGCCTCTGTATGATGTTGCACAAAACGAGATGAGTGACGTACATTGCATTTCGATGTCAATTCTGAACTCTCATGGGACTGCTAAAAGAACGCTGTAGTTAACATTGCTCTTGTTTCTACTATTGCTCTGCTCCCCATTCTTGGCAATGTGGGAAACATAGCGGTTTTTCGTATTTCTTCTTTCGATTTCTCTTAAGACAGAGAGAGATTCATGAAAACACATGGTTTTCTAGTTACCCCTTGCCACGTAGAAGGTGAATCACCAGTTGCTTTTCAACTATAGTGTTTGACTGAGCAGGAAACTTGAGTTTTAAAAGTTGACTTATACATTCACTCGAAAAGGTAATATGGGGCCTCTGTATGATGTTGCACAAAACGAGATGTGTGACGTAGACTGCATTTCGATGTCAATTCTGAACTCTCATGGGACTGCTAAAAGAACGCTGTAGTTAACATTGCTCTTGTTTCTACTATTGCTCTGCTCCCCATTCTTGGCAATGTGGGAAACATAGCGGTTTTTCGTATTTCTTATTTCGATTTCTCTTAAGACAGAGAGAGATTCATGAAAACACATGGTTTTCTAGTTACCCCTTGCCACGTAGAAGGTGAATCACCAGTTGCTTTTCAACTATAGTCCTTGACTGAGCAGGAAACTTGAGTTGTAAAAGTTGACTTCTACATTCACTCGAAAAGGTAATATGGGGCCTCTGTATGATGTTGCACAAAACGAGATGAGTGACGTACATTGCATTTCGATGTCAATTCTGAACTCTCATGGGACTGCTAAAAGAACGCTGTAGTTAACATTGCTCTTGTTTCTACTATTGCTCTGCTCCCCATTCTTGGCAATGTGGGAAACATAGCGGTTTTTCGTATTTCTTCTTTCGATTTCTCTTAAGACAGAGAGAGATTCATGAAAACACATGGTTTTCTAGTTACCCCTTGCCACGTAGAAGGTGAATCACCAGTTGCTTTTCAACTATAGTCCTTGACTGAGCAGGAAACTTGAGTTGTAAAAGTTGACTTCTACATTCACTCGAAAAGGTAATATGGGGCCTCTGTATGATGTTGCACAAAACGAGATGAGTGACGTACATTGCATTTCGATGTCAATTCTGAACTCTCATGGGACTGCTAAAAGAACGCTGTAGTTAACATTGCTCTTGTTTCTACTATTGCTCTGCTCCCCATTCTTGGCAATGTGGGAAACATAGCGGTTTTTCGTATTTCTTCTTTCGATTTCTCTTAAGACAGAGAGAGATTCATGAAAACACATGGTTTTCTAGTTACCCCTTGCCACGTAGAAGGTGAATCACCAGTTGCTTTTCAACTATAGTCCTTGACTGAGCAGGAAACTTGAGTTCTAAAAGTTGACTTCTACATTCACTCGAAAAGGTAATATGGGGCCTCTGTATGATGTTGCACAAAACGAGATGAGTGACGTACATTGCATTTCGATGTCAATTCTGAACTCTCATGGGACTGCTAAAAGAACGCTGTAGTTAACATTGCTCTTGTTTCTACTATTGCTCTGCTCCCCATTCTTGGCAATGTGGGAAACATAGCGGTTTTTCGTATTTCTTCTTTCGATTTCTCTTAAGACAGAGAGAGATTCATGAAAACACATGGTTTTCTAGTTACCCCTTGCCACGTAGAAGGTGAATCACCAGTTGCTTTTCAACTATAGTCTTTGACTGAGCAGGAAACTTGAGTTCTAAAAGTTGACTTCTACATTCACTCGAAAAGGTAATATGGGGCCTCTGTATGATGTTGCACAAAACGAGATGTGTGACGTAGACTGCATTTCGATGTCAATTCTGAACTCTCATGGGACTGCTAAAAGAACGCTGTAGTTAACATTGCTCTTGTTTCTACTATTGCTCTGCTCCCCATTCTTGGCAATGTGGGAAACATAGCGGTTTTTCGTATTTCTTCTTTCGATTTCTCTTAAGACAGAGAGAGATTCATGAAAACACATGGTTTTCTAGTTACCCCTTGCCACGTAGAAGGTGAATCACCAGTTGCTTTTCAACTATAGTCCTTGACTGAGCAGGAAACTTGAGTTGTAAAAGTTGACTTCTACATTCACTCGAAAAGGTAATATGGGGCCTCTGTATGATGTTGCACAAAACGAGATGAGTGACGTACATTGCATTTCGATGTCAATTCTGAACTCTCATGGGACTGCTAAAAGAACGCTGTAGTTAACATTGCTCTTGTTTCTACTATTGCTCTGCTCCCCATTCTTGGCAATGTGGGAAACATAGCGGTTTTTCGTATTTCTTCTTTCGATTTCTCTTAAGACAGAGAGAGATTCATGAAAACACATGGTTTTCTAGTTACCCCTTGCCACGTAGAAGGTGAATCACCAGTTGCTTTTCAACTATAGTCCTTGACTGAGCAGGAAACTTGAGTTCTAAAAGTTGACTTCTACATTCACTCGAAAAGGTAATATGGGGCCTCTGTATGATGTTGCACAAAACGAGATGAGTGACGTACATTGCATTTCGATGTCAATTCTGAACTCTCATGGGACTGCTAAAAGAACGCTGTAGTTAACATTGCTCTTGTTTCTACTATTGCTCTGCTCCCCATTCTTGGCAATGTGGGAAACATAGCGGTTTTTCGTATTTCTTCTTTCGATTTCTCTTAAGACAGAGAGAGATTCATGAAAACACATGGTTTTCTAGTTACCCCTTGCCACGTAGAAGGTGAATCACCAGTTGCTTTTCAACTATAGTGTTTGACTGAGCAGGAAACTTGAGTTCTAAAAGTTGACTTATACATTCACTCGAAAAGGTAATATGGGGCCTCTGTATGATGTTGCACAAAACGAGATGTGTGACGTAGACTGCATTTCGATGTCAATTCTGAACTCTCATGGGACTGCTAAAAGAACGCTGTAGTTAACATTGCTCTTGTTTCTACTATTGCTCTGCTCCCCATTCTTGGCAATGTGGGAAACATAGCGGTTTTTCGTATTTCTTCTTTCGATTTCTCTTAAGACAGAGAGAGATTCATGAAAACACATGGTTTTCTAGTTACCCCTTGCCACGTAGAAGGTGAATCACCAGTTGCTTTTCAACTATAGTCCTTGACTGAGCAGGAAACTTGAGTTCTAAAAGTTGACTTCTACATTCACTCGAAAAGGTAATATGGGGCCTCTGTATGATGTTGCACAAAACGAGATGAGTGACGTACATTGCATTTCGATGTCAATTCTGAACTCTCATGGGACTGCTAAAAGAACGCTGTAGTTAACATTGCTCTTGTTTCTACTATTGCTCTGCTCCCCATTCTTGGCAATGTGGGAAACATAGCGGTTTTTCGTATTTCTTCTTTCGATTTCTCTTAAGACAGAGAGAGATTCATGAAAACACATGGTTTTCTAGTTACCCCTTGCCACGTAGAAGGTGAATCACCAGTTGCTTTTCAACTATAGTGTTTGACTGAGCAGGAAACTTGAGTTTTAAAAGTTGACTTATACATTCACTCGAAAAGGTAATATGGGGCCTCTGTATGATGTTGCACAAAACGAGATGTGTGACGTAGACTGCATTTCGATGTCAATTCTGAACTCTCATGGGACTGCTAAAAGAACGCTGTAGTTAACATTGCTCTTGTTTCTACTATTGCTCTGCTCCCCATTCTTGGCAATGTGGGAAACATAGCGGTTTTTCGTATTTCTTATTTCGATTTCTCTTAAGACAGAGAGAGATTCATGAAAACACATGGTTTTCTAGTTACCCCTTGCCACGTAGAAGGTGAATCACCAGTTGCTTTTCAACTATAGTCCTTGACTGAGCAGGAAACTTGAGTTCTAAAAGTTGACTTCTACATTCACTCGAAAAGGTAATATGGGGCCTCTGTATGATGTTGCACAAAACGAGATGAGTGACGTACATTGCATTTCGATGTCAATTCTGAACTCTCATGGGACTGCTAAAAGAACGCTGTAGTTAACATTGCTCTTGTTTCTACTATTGCTCTGCTCCCCATTCTTGGCAATGTGGGAAACATAGCGGTTTTTCGTATTTCTTCTTTCGATTTCTCTTAAGACAGAGAGAGATTCATGAAAACACATGGTTTTCTAGTTACCCCTTGCCACGTAGAAGGTGAATCACCAGTTGCTTTTCAACTATAGTCCTTGACTGAGCAGGAAACTTGAGTTGTAAAAGTTGACTTCTACATTCACTCGAAAAGGTAATATGGGGCCTCTGTATGATGTTGCACAAAACGAGATGAGTGACGTACATTGCATTTCGATGTCAATTCTGAACTCTCATGGGACTGCTAAAAGAACGCTGTAGTTAACATTGCTCTTGTTTCTACTATTGCTCTGCTCCCCATTCTTGGCAATGTGGGAAACATAGCGGTTTTTCGTATTTCTTCTTTCGATTTCTCTTAAGACAGATTCATGAAAAGACATGGTTTTCTAGTTACCCCTTGCCACGTAGAAGGTGAATCACCAGTTGCTTTTCAACTATAGTCCTTGACTGAGCAGGAAACTTGAGTTGTAAAAGTTGACTTCTACATTCACTCGAAAAGGTAATATGGGGCCTCTGTATGATGTTGCACAAAACGAGATGAGTGACGTACATTGCATTTCGATGTCAATTCTGAACTCTCATGGGACTGCTAAAAGAACGCTGTAGTTAACATTGCTCTTGTTTCTACTATTGCTCTGCTCCCCATTCTTGGCAATGTGGGAAACATAGCGGTTTTTCGTATTTCTTCTTTCGATTTCTCTTAAGACAGAGAGAGATTCATGAAAACACATGGTTTTCTAGTTACCCCTTGCCACGTAGAAGGTGAATCACCAGTTGCTTTTCAACTATAGTCCTTGACTGAGCAGGAAACTTGAGTTGTAAAAGTTGACTTCTACATTCACTCGAAAAGGTAATATGGGGCCTCTGTATGATGTTTCACAAAACGAGATGTGTGACGTAGACTGCATTTCGATGTCAATTCTGAACTCTCATGGGACTGCTAAAAGAATGCTGTAGTTAACATTGCTCTTGTTTCTACTATTGCTCTGCTCCCCATTCTTGGCAATGTGGGAAACATAGCGGTTTTTCGTATTTCTTCTTTCGATTTCTCTTAAGACAGAGAGAGATTCATGAAAACACATGGTTTTCTAGTTACCCCTTGCCACGTAGAAGGTGAATCACCAGTTGCTTTTCAACTATAGTGTTTGACTGAGCAGGAAACTTGAGTTCTAAAAGTTGACTTCTACATTCACTCGAAAAGGTAATATGGGGCCTCTGTATGATGTTGCACAAAACGAGATGAGTGACGTATATTGCATTTCGATGTCAATTCTGAACTCTCATGGGACTGCTAAAAGAACGCTGTAGTTAACATTGCTCTTGTTTCTACTATTGCTCTGCTCCCCATTCTTGGCAATGTGGGAAACATAGCGGTTTTTCGTATTTCTTCTTTCGATTTCTCTTAAGACAGAGAGAGATTCATGAAAACACATGGTTTTCTAGTTACCCCTTGCCACGTAGAAGGTGAATCACCAGTTGCTTTTCAACTATAGTGTTTGACTGAGCAGGAAACTTGAGTTCTAAAAGTTGACTTCTACATTCACACGAAAAGGTAATATGGGGCCTCTGTATGATGTTGCACAAAACGGGATGAGTGACGTACATTGCATTTCGATGTCAATTCTGAACTCTCATGGGACTGCTAAAAGAACGCTGTAGTTAACATTGCTCTTGTTTCTACTATTGCTCTGCTCCCCATTCTTGGCAATGTGGGAAACATAGCGGTTTTTCGTATTTCTTCTTTCGATTTCTCTTAAGACAGAGAGAGATTCATGAAAACACATGGTTTTCTAGTTACCCCTTGCCACGTAGAAGGTGAATCACCAGTTGCTTTTCAACTATAGTGTTTGACTGAGCAGGAAACTTGAGTTCTAAAAGTTGACTTCTACATTCACTCGAAAAGGTAATATGGAGCCTCTGTATGATGTTGCACAAAACGAGATGAGTGACGTATATTGCATTTCGATGTCAATTCTGAACTCTCATGGGACTGCTAAAAGAACGCTGTAGTTAACATTGCTCTTGTTTCTACTATTGCTCTGCTCCCCATTCTTGGCAATGTGGGAAACATAGCGGTTTTTCGTATTTCTTCTTTCGATTTCTCTTAAGACAGAGAGAGATTCATGAAAACACATGGTTTTCTAGTTACCCCTTGCCACGTAGAAGGTGAATCACCAGTTGCTTTTCAACTATAGTGTTTGACTGAGCAGGAAACTTGAGTTCTAAAAGTTGACTTCTACATTCACTCGAAAAGGTAATATGGGGCCTCTGTATGATGTTGCACAAAACGAGATGAGTGACGTACATTGCATTTCGATGTCAATTCTGAACTCTCATGGGACTGCTAAAAGAACGCTGTAGTTAACATTGCTCTTGTTTCTACTATTGCTCTGCTCCCCATTCTTGGCAATGTGGGAAACATAGCGGTTTTTCGTATTTCTTCTTTCGATTTCTCTTAAGACAGAGAGAGATTCATGAAAACACATGGTTTTCTAGTTACCCCTTGCCACGTAGAAGGTGAATCACCAGTTGCTTTTGAACTATAGTGTTTGACTGAGCAGGAAACTTGAGTTGTAAAAGTTGACTTCTACATTCACTCGAAAAGGTAATATGGGGCCTCTGTATGATGTTGCACAAAACGAGATGAGTGACGTACATTGCATTTCGATGTCAATTCTGAACTCTCATGGGACTGCTAAAAGAACGCTGTAGTTAACATTGCTCTTGTTTCTACTATTGCTCTGCTCCCCATTCTTGGCAATGTGGGAAACATAGCGGTTTTTCGTATTTCTTCTTTCGATTTCTCTTAAGACAGAGAGAGATTCATGAAAACACATGGTTTTCTAGTTACCCCTTGCCACGTAGAAGGTGAATCACCAGTTGCTTTTCAACTATAGTGTTTGACTGAGCAGGAAACTTGAGTTCTAAAAGTTGACTTCTACATTCACACGAAAAGGTAATATGGGGCCTCTGTATGATGTTGCACAAAACGAGATGAGTGACGTATATTGCATTTCGATGTCAATTCTGAACTCTCATGGGACTGCTAAAAGAACGCTGTAGTTAACATTGCTCTTGTTTCTACTATTGCTCTGCTCCCCATTCTTGGCAATGTGGGAAACATAGCGGTTTTTCGTATTTCTTCTTTCGATTTCTCTTAAGACAGAGAGAGATTCATGAAAACACATGGTTTTCTAGTTACCCCTTGCCACGTAGAAGGTGAATCACCAGTTGCTTTTCAACTATAGTGTTTGACTGAGCAGGAAACTTGAGTTCTAAAAGTTGACTTCTACATTCACACGAAAAGGTAATATGGGGCCTCTGTATGATGTTGCACAAAACGGGATGAGTGACGTACATTGCATTTCGATGTCAATTCTGAACTCTCATGGGACTGCTAAAAGAACGCTGTAGTTAACATTGCTCTTGTTTCTACTATTGCTCTGCTCCCCATTCTTGGCAATGTGGGAAACATAGCGGTTTTTCGTATTTCTTCTTTCGATTTCTCTTAAGACAGAGAGAGATTCATGAAAACACATGGTTTTCTAGTTACCCCTTGCCACGTAGAAGGTGAATCACCAGTTGCTTTTCAACTATAGTCCTTGACTGAGCAGGAAACTTGAGTTGTAAAAGTTGACTTCTACATTCACTCGAAAAGGTAATATGGGGCCTCTGTATGATGTTGCACAAAACGAGATGAGTGACGTACATTGCATTTCGATGTCAATTCTGAACTCTCATGGGACTGCTAAAAGAACGCTGTAGTTAACATTGCTCTTGTTTCTACTATTGCTCTGCTCCCCATTCTTGGCAATGTGGGAAACATAGCGGTTTTTCGTATTTCTTCTTTCGATTTCTCTTAAGACAGATTCATGAAAACACATGGTTTTCTAGTTACCCCTTGCCACGTAGAAGGTGAATCACCAGTTGCTTTTCAACTATAGTCCTTGACTGAGCAGGAAACTTGAGTTGTAAAAGTTGACTTCTACATTCACTCGAAAAGGTAATATGGGGCCTCTGTATGATGTTGCACAAAACGAGATGAGTGACGTACATTGCATTTCGATGTCAATTCTGAACTCTCATGGGACTGCTAAAAGAACGCTGTAGTTAACATTGCTCTTGTTTCTACTATTGCTCTGCTCCCCATTCTTGGCAATGTGGGAAACATAGCGGTTTTTCGTATTTCTTCTTTCGATTTCTCTTAAGACAGAGAGAGATTCATGAAAACACATGGTTTTCTAGTTACCCCTTGCCACGTAGAAGGTGAATCACCAGTTGCTTTTCAACTATAGTCCTTGACTGAGCAGGAAACTTGAGTTGTAAAAGTTGACTTCTACATTCACTCGAAAAGGTAATATGGGGCCTCTGTATGATGTTTCACAAAACGAGATGTGTGACGTAGACTGCATTTCGATGTCAATTCTGAACTCTCATGGGACTGCTAAAAGAATGCTGTAGTTAACATTGCTCTTGTTTCTACTATTGCTCTGCTCCCCATTCTTGGCAATGTGGGAAACATAGCGGTTTTTCGTATTTCTTCTTTCGATTTCTCTTAAGACAGAGAGAGATTCATGAAAACACATGGTTTTCTAGTTACCCCTTGCCACGTAGAAGGTGAATCACCAGTTGCTTTTCAACTATAGTGTTTGACTGAGCAGGAAACTTGAGTTCTAAAAGTTGACTTCTACATTCACTCGAAAAGGTAATATGGGGCCTCTGTATGATGTTGCACAAAACGAGATGAGTGACGTATATTGCATTTCGATGTCAATTCTGAACTCTCATGGGACTGCTAAAAGAACGCTGTAGTTAACATTGCTCTTGTTTCTACTATTGCTCTGCTCCCCATTCTTGGCAATGTGGGAAACATAGCGGTTTTTCGTATTTCTTCTTTCGATTTCTCTTAAGACAGAGAGAGATTCATGAAAACACATGGTTTTCTAGTTACCCCTTGCCACGTAGAAGGTGAATCACCAGTTGCTTTTCAACTATAGTGTTTGACTGAGCAGGAAACTTGAGTTCTAAAAGTTGACTTCTACATTCACACGAAAAGGTAATATGGGGCCTCTGTATGATGTTGCACAAAACGGGATGAGTGACGTACATTGCATTTCGATGTCAATTCTGAACTCTCATGGGACTGCTAAAAGAACGCTGTAGTTAACATTGCTCTTGTTTCTACTATTGCTCTGCTCCCCATTCTTGGCAATGTGGGAAACATAGCGGTTTTTCGTATTTCTTCTTTCGATTTCTCTTAAGACAGAGAGAGATTCATGAAAACACATGGTTTTCTAGTTACCCCTTGCCACGTAGAAGGTGAATCACCAGTTGCTTTTCAACTATAGTGTTTGACTGAGCAGGAAACTTGAGTTCTAAAAGTTGACTTCTACATTCACTCGAAAAGGTAATATGGAGCCTCTGTATGATGTTGCACAAAACGAGATGAGTGACGTATATTGCATTTCGATGTCAATTCTGAACTCTCATGGGACTGCTAAAAGAACGCTGTAGTTAACATTGCTCTTGTTTCTACTATTGCTCTGCTCCCCATTCTTGGCAATGTGGGAAACATAGCGGTTTTTCGTATTTCTTCTTTCGATTTCTCTTAAGACAGAGAGAGATTCATGAAAACACATGGTTTTCTAGTTACCCCTTGCCACGTAGAAGGTGAATCACCAGTTGCTTTTCAACTATAGTGTTTGACTGAGCAGGAAACTTGAGTTCTAAAAGTTGACTTCTACATTCACTCGAAAAGGTAATATGGGGCCTCTGTATGATGTTGCACAAAACGAGATGAGTGACGTACATTGCATTTCGATGTCAATTCTGAACTCTCATGGGACTGCTAAAAGAACGCTGTAGTTAACATTGCTCTTGTTTCTACTATTGCTCTGCTCCCCATTCTTGGCAATGTGGGAAACATAGCGGTTTTTCGTATTTCTTCTTTCGATTTCTCTTAAGACAGAGAGAGATTCATGAAAA
>NW_026948343.1:0-65635 GCF_035149785.1 Candoia aspera
TCATGTTCTGCTTGGAAAGGAGAATCTGGAAATGCATGCATTTTCATTACTCTCTGTATGATTGAAGAGAAAGCAAACTAAGAAGAATCGCTATTTCAACACATAGCCCAACATGGCCTCCAGGCAAACATACAAAGTAGGGGAATGTCAAGGTCTGCGTTGTATTCGCAATAACATGCGAGTTCAGAATTGATATCCAAATGCAGTCTAGGACACCAGTTCAGTTTCCGGCATGGTTACAGGGAGGCCTGCTCTCAACAACTCGTATAAGCCCAATCAATGGGAAGGCAGAATTGAACTTTTACAACTCGAGTTTGCAGCCCAGTGAAAGACCAGATCTGAAAGACAGTGATGATTCATGTTCTGCTTGGAAAGGAGAATCTGGAAATGCATGCATTTTCATTACTCTCTGTATGATTGAAGAGAAAGCAAACTAAGAAGAATCGCTATTTCAACATATAGCCCAACATGGCTTCCACGCAAACATACAAAGTAGGGTAATGTCAACGTCTGCGTTGTATTCGCAATAACATGCGAGTTCAGAATTGATATCCAAATGCAGTCTAGGACACCAGTTCAGTTTCCGGCATGGTTAGAGGGAGGCCTGCTCTCAACAGCTCGTATAAGCCCAATCAATGGGAAGGCAGAATTCAACTTTTACAACTCGAGTTTGCAGCCCAGTGAAAGACCAGATCTGAAAGACAGTGATGATTCATGTTCTGCTTGGAAAGGAGAATCTGGAAATGCATGCATTTTCATTACTCTCTGTATGATTGAAGAGAAAGCAAACTAAGAAGAATCGCTATTTCAACACATAGCCCAACATGGCCTCCAGGCAAACATACAAAGTAGGGGAATGTCAACGTCTGCGTTGTATTCGCAATAACATGCGAGTTCAGAATTGATATCCAAATGCAGTCTAGGACACCAGTTCAGTTTCCGGCATGGTTACAGGGAGGCCTGCTCTCAACAACTCGTATAAGACCTATCAATGGGGAGGCAGAATTCAACTTTTACAACTCTAGTTTGCAGCTCAGTGAAAGACCAGATCTGAAAGATAGTGATGATTCATGTTCTGCTTGGAAAGGAGAATCTGGAAATGCATGCATTTTCATTACTCTCTGTATGATTGAAGAGAAAGCAAACTAAGAAGAATCACTATTTCAACACATAGCCCAACATGGCCTCCAGGCAAACATACAAAGTAGGGGAATGTCAACGTCTGCGTTGTATTCGCAATAACATGCGAGTTCAGAATTGATATCCAAATGCAGTCTAGGACACCAGTTCAGTTTCCGGCATGGTTACAGGGAGGCCTGCTCTCAACAACTCGTATAAGCCCTATCAATGGGAAGGCAGAATTCAACTTTTACAACTCGAGTTTGCAGCCCAGTGAAAGACCATATCTGAAAGACAGTGATGATTCATGTTCTGCTTGGAAAGGAGAATCTGGAAATGCATGCATTTTCATTACTCTCTGTATGATTGAAGAGAAAGCAAACTAAGAAGAATCGCTATTTCAACATATAGCCCAACATGGCTTCCACGCAAACATACAAAGTAGGGGAATGTCAACGTCTGCGTTGTATTCGCAATAACATGCGAGTTCAGAATTGATATCCAAATGCAGTCTAGGACACCAGTTCAGTTTCCGGCATGGTTACAGGGAGGCCTGCTCTCAACAGCTCGTATAAGCCCAATCAATGGGAAGGCAGAATTCAACTTTTACAACTCGAGTTTGCAGCCCAGTGAAAGACCAGATCTGAAAGATAGTGATGATTCATGTTCTGCTTGGAAAGGAGAATCTGGAAATGCATGCATTTTCATTACTCTCTGTATGATTGAAGAGAAAGCAAACTAAGAAGAATCGCTATTTCAACATATAGCCCAACATGGCTTCCACGCAAACATACAAAGTAGGGGAATGTCAACGTCTGCGTTGTATTCGCAATAACATGCGAGTTCAGAATTGATATCCAAATGCAGTCTAGGACACCAGTTCAGTTTCCGGCATGGTTACAGGGAGGCCTGCTCTCAACAGCTCGTATAAGCCC
The DNA here is from genome assembly GCF_035149785.1 of Candoia aspera. Taxonomy (NCBI): domain Eukaryota; kingdom Metazoa; phylum Chordata; class Lepidosauria; order Squamata; family Candoiidae; genus Candoia; species Candoia aspera. The sequence continues at coordinate 2,055 of NW_026948343.1, forward strand.
AATCAATGGGAAGGCAGAATTCAACTTTTACAACTCGAGTTTGCAGCCCAGTGAAAGACCAGATCTGAAAGACAGTGATGATTCATGTTCTGCTGGGAAAGGAGAATCTGGAAATGCATGCATTTTCATTACTCTCTGTATGATTGAAGAGAAAGCAAACTAAGAAGAATCGCTATTTCAACATATAGCCCAACATGGCTTCCACGCAAACATACAAAGTAGGGGAATGTCAACGTCTGCGTTGTATTCGCAATAACATGCGAGTTCAGAATTGATATCCAAATGCAGTCTAGGACACCAGTTCAGTTTCCGGCATGGTTAGAGGGAGGCCTGCTCTCAACAACTCGTATAAGACCTATCAATGGGGAGGGAGAATTCAACTTTTACAACTCTAGTTTGCAGCTCAGTGAAAGACCAGATCTGAAAGATAGTGATGATTCATGTTCTGCTTGGAAAGGAGAATCTGGAAATGCATGCATTTTCATTACTCTCTGTATGATTGAAGAGAAAGCAAACTAAGAAGAATCACTATTTCAACACATAGCCCAACATGGCCTCCAGGCAAACATACAAAGTAGGGGAATGTCAACCTCTGCGTTGTATTCGCAATAACATGCGAGTTCAGAATTGATATCCAAATGCAGTCTAGGACACCAGTTCAGTTTCCGGCATTGTTAGAGGGAGGCCTGCTCTCAACAACTCGTATAAGCCCTATCAATGGGAAGGCAGAATTCAACTTTTACAACTCGAGTTTGCAGCCCAGTGAAAGACCAGATCTGAAAGACAGTGATGATTCATGTTCTGCTTGGAAAGGAGAATCTGGAAATGCATGCATTTTCATTACTCTCTGTATGATTGAAGAGAAAGCAAACTAAGAAGAATCGCTATTTCAACATATAGCCCAACATGGCTTCCACGCAAACATACAAAGTAGGGGAATGTCAACGTCTGCGTTGTATTCGCAATAACATGCGAGTTCAGAATTGATATCCAAATGCAGTCTAGGACACCAGTTCAGTTTCCGGCATGGTTACAGGGAGGCCTGCTCTCAACAACTCGTATAAGCCCTATCAATGGGAAGGCAGAATTCAACTTTTACAACTCGAGTTTGCAGCCCAGTGAAAGACCATATCTGAAAGACAGTGATGATTCATGTTCTGCTTGGAAAGGAGAATCTGGAAATGCATGCATTTTCATTACTCTCTGTATGATTGAAGAGAAAGCAAACTAAGAAGAATCGCTATTTCAACACATAGCCCAACATGGCCTCCAGGCAAACATACAAAGTAGGGGAATGTCAAGGTCTGCGTTGTATTCGCAATAACATGCGAGTTCAGAATTGATATCCAAATGCAGTCTAGGACACCAGTTCAGTTTCCGGCATGGTTACAGGGAGGCCTGCTCTCAACAACTCGTATAAGCCCAATCAATGGGAAGGCAGAATTGAACTTTTACAACTCGAGTTTGCAGCCCAGTGAAAGACCAGATCTGAAAGACAGTGATGATTCATGTTCTGCTTGGAAAGGAGAATCTGGAAATGCATGCATTTTCATTACTCTCTGTATGATTGAAGAGAAAGCAAACTAAGAAGAATCGCTATTTCAACATATAGCCCAACATGGCTTCCACGCAAACATACAAAGTAGGGGAATGTCAACGTCTGCGTTGTATTCGCAATAACATGCGAGTTCAGAATTGATATCCAAATGCAGTCTAGGACACCAGTTAAGTTTCCGGCATGGTTACAGGGAGGCCTGCTCTCAACAACTCGTATAAGACCTATCAATGGGGAGGGAGAATTCAACTTTTACAACTCTAGTTTGCAGCTCAGTGAAAGACCAGATCTGAAAGATAGTGATGATTCATGTTCTGCTTGGAAAGGAGAATCTGGAAATGCATGCATTTTCATTACTCTCTGTATGATTGAAGAGAAAGCAAACTAAGAAGAATCGCTATTTCAACACATAGCCCAACATGGCCTCCAGGCAAACATACAAAGTAGGGGAATGTCAAGGTCTGCGTTGTATTCGCAATAACATGCGAGTTCAGAATTGATATCCAAATGCAGTCTAGGACACCAGTTCAGTTTCCGGCATGGTTACAGGGAGGCCTGCTCTCAACAACTCGTATAAGCCCAATCAATGGGAAGGCAGAATTGAACTTTTACAACTCGAGTTTGCAGCCCAGTGAAAGACCAGATCTGAAAGACAGTGATGATTCATGTTCTGCTTGGAAAGGCGAATCTGGAAATGCATGCATTTTCATTACTCTCTGTATGATTGAAGAGAAAGCAAACTAAGAAGAATCGCTATTTCAACATATAGCCCAACATGGCTTCCACGCAAACATACAAAGTAGGGGAATGTCAACGTCTGCGTTGTATTCGCAATAACATGCGAGTTCAGAATTGATATCCAAATGCAGTCTAGGACACCAGTTAAGTTTCCGGCATGGTTACAGGGAGGCCTGCTCTCAACAACTCGTATAAGACCTATCAATGGGGAGGGAGAATTCAACTTTTACAACTCTAGTTTGCAGCTCAGTGAAAGACCAGATCTGAAAGATAGTGATGATTCATGTTCTGCTTGGAAAGGAGAATCTGGAAATGCATGCATTTTCATTACTCTCTGTATGATTGAAGAGAAAGCAAACTAAGAAGAATCACTATTTCAACACATAGCCCAACATGGCCTCCAGGCAAACATACAAAGTAGGGGAATGTCAACCTCTGCGTTGTATTCGCAATAACATGCGAGTTCAGAATTGATATCCAAATGCAGTGTAGGACACCAGTTCAGTTTCCGGCATGGTTACAGGGAGGCCTGCTCTCAACAACTCGTATAAGCCCTATCAATGGGAAGGCAGAATTCAACTTTTACAACTCGAGTTTGCAGCCCAGTGAAAGACCATATCTGAAAGACAGTGATGATTCATGTTCTGCTTGGAAAGGAGAATCTGGAAATGCATGCATTTTCATTACTCTCTGTATGATTGAAGAGAAAGCAAACTAAGAAGAATCGCTATTTCAACATATAGCCCAACATGGCTTCCACGCAAACATACAAAGTAGGGGAATGTCAACGTCTGCGTTGTATTCGCAATAACATGCGAGTTCAGAATTGATATCCAAATGCAGTCTAGGACACCAGTTCAGTTTCCGGCATGGTTACAGGGAGGCCTGCTCTCAACAACTCGTATAAGCCCTATCAATGGGAAGGCAGAATTCAACTTTTACAACTCGAGTTTGCAGCCCAGTGAAAGACCATATCTGAAAGACAGTGATGATTCATGTTCTGCTTGGAAAGGAGAATCTGGAAATGCATGCATTTTCATTACTCTCTGTATGATTGAAGAGAAAGGAAACTAAGAAGAATCGCTATTTCAACACATAGCCCAACATGGCCTCCAGGCAAACATACAAAGTAGGGGAATGTCAAGGTCTGCGTTGTATTCGCAATAACATGCGAGTTCAGAATTGATATCCAAATGCAGTCTAGGACACCAGTTCAGTTTCCGGCATGGTTACAGGGAGGCCTGCTCTCAACAACTCGTATAAGCCCAATCAATGGGAAGGCAGAATTGAACTTTTACAACTCGAGTTTGCAGCCCAGTGAAAGACCAGATCTGAAAGACAGTGATGATTCATGTTCTGCTTGGAAAGGAGAATCTGGAAATGCATGCATTTTCATTACTCTCTGTATGATTGAAGAGAAAGCAAACTAAGAAGAATCGCTATTTCAACATATAGCCCAACATGGCTTCCACGCAAACATACAAAGTAGGGTAATGTCAACGTCTGCGTTGTATTCGCAATAACATGCGAGTTCAGAATTGATATCCAAATGCAGTCTAGGACACCAGTTCAGTTTCCGGCATGGTTAGAGGGAGGCCTGCTCTCAACAGCTCGTATAAGCCCAATCAATGGGAAGGCAGAATTCAACTTTTACAACTCGAGTTTGCAGCCCAGTGAAAGACCAGATCTGAAAGACAGTGATGATTCATGTTCTGCTTGGAAAGGAGAATCTGGAAATGCATGCATTTTCATTACTCTCTGTATGATTGAAGAGAAAGCAAACTAAGAAGAATCGCTATTTCAACACATAGCCCAACATGGCCTCCAGGCAAACATACAAAGTAGGGGAATGTCAACGTCTGCGTTGTATTCGCAATAACATGCGAGTTCAGAATTGATATCCAAATGCAGTCTAGGACACCAGTTCGGTTTCCGGCATGGTTACAGGGAGGCCTGCTCTCAACAACTCGTATAAGACCTATCAATGGGGAGGCAGAATTCAACTTTTACAACTCTAGTTTGCAGCTCAGTGAAAGACCAGATCTGAAAGATAGTGATGATTCATGTTCTGCTTGGAAAGGAGAATCTGGAAATGCATGCATTTTCATTACTCTCTGTATGATTGAAGAGAAAGCAAACTAAGAAGAATCACTATTTCAACACATAGCCCAACATGGCCTCCAGGCAAACATACAAAGTAGGGGAATGTCAACGTCTGCGTTGTATTCGCAATAACATGCGAGTTCAGAATTGATATCCAAATGCAGTCTAGGACACCAGTTCAGTTTCCGGCATGGTTACAGGGAGGCCTGCTCTCAACAACTCGTATAAGCCCTATCAATGGGAAGGCAGAATTCAACTTTTACAACTCGAGTTTGCAGCCCAGTGAAAGACCATATCTGAAAGACAGTGATGATTCATGTTCTGCTTGGAAAGGAGAATCTGGAAATGCATGCATTTTCATTACTCTCTGTATGATTGAAGAGAAAGCAAACTAAGAAGAATCGCTATTTCAACATATAGCCCAACATGGCTTCCACGCAAACATACAAAGTAGGGGAATGTCAACGTCTGCGTTGTATTCGCAATAACATGCGAGTTCAGAATTGATATCCAAATGCAGTCTAGGACACCAGTTCAGTTTCCGGCATGGTTACAGGGAGGCCTGCTCTCAACAGCTCGTATAAGCCCAATCAATGGGAAGGCAGAATTCAACTTTTACAACTCGAGTTTGCAGCCCAGTGAAAGACCAGATCTGAAAGATAGTGATGATTCATGTTCTGCTTGGAAAGGAGAATCTGGAAATGCATGCATTTTCATTACTCTCTGTATGATTGAAGAGAAAGCAAACTAAGAAGAATCGCTATTTCAACATATAGCCCAAGATGGCTTCCACGCAAACATACAAAGTAGGGGAATGTCAACGTCTGCGTTGTATTCGCAATAACATGCGAGTTCAGAATTGATATCCAAATGCAGTCTAGGACACCAGTTCAGTTTCCGGCATGGTTACAGGGAGGCCTGCTCTCAACAGCTCGTATAAGCCCAATCAATGGGAAGGCAGAATTCAACTTTTACAACTCGTCTCGAGTTTGCAGCCCAGTGAAAGACCAGATCTGAAAGATAGTGATGATTCATGTTCTGCTTGGAAAGGAGAATCTGGAAATGCATGCATTTTCATTACTCTCTGTATGATTGAAGAGAAAGGAAACTAAGAAGAATCGCTATTTCAACACATAGCCCAACATGGCCTCCACGCAAACATACAAAGTAGGGGAATGTCAACGTCTGCGTTGTATTCGCAATAACATGCGAGTTCAGAATTGATATCCAAATGCAGTCTAGGACACCAGTTCAGTTTCCGGCATGGTTACAGGGAGGCCTGCTCTCGACAACTCGTATAAGCCCTATCAATGGGAAGGCAGAATTCAACTTTTACAACTCGAGTTTGCAGCCCAGTGAAAGACCATATCTGAAAGACAGTGATGATTCATGTTCTGCTGGGAAAGGAGAATCTGGAAATGCATGCATTTTCATTACTCTCTGTATGATTGAAGAGAAAGCAAACTAAGAAGAATCGCTATTTCAACATATAGCCCAACATGGCTTCCACGCAAACATACAAAGTAGGGGAATGTCAACGTCTGCGTTGTATTCGCAATAACATGCGAGTTCAGAATTGATATCCAAATGCAGTCTAGGACACCAGTTCAGTTTCCGGCATGGTTAGAGGGAGGCCTGCTCTCAACAACTCGTATAAGACCTATCAATGGGGAGGGAGAATTCAACTTTTACAACTCTAGTTTGCAGCTCAGTGAAAGACCAGATCTGAAAGATAGTGATGATTCATGTTCTGCTTGGAAAGGAGAATCTGGAAATGCATGCATTTTCATTACTCTCTGTATGATTGAAGAGAAAGCAAACTAAGAAGAATCACTATTTCAACACATAGCCCAACATGGCCTCCAGGCAAACATACAAAGTAGGGGAATGTCAACCTCTGCGTTGTATTCGCAATAACATGCGAGTTCAGAATTGATATCCAAATGCAGTCTAGGACACCAGTTCAGTTTCCGGCATTGTTAGAGGGAGGCCTGCTCTCAACAACTCGTATAAGCCCTATCAATGGGAAGGCAGAATTCAACTTTTACAACTCGAGTTTGCAGCCCAGTGAAAGACCAGATCTGAAAGACAGTGATGATTCATGTTCTGCTTGGAAAGGAGAATCTGGAAATGCATGCATTTTCATTACTCTCTGTATGATTGAAGAGAAAGCAAACTAAGAAGAATCGCTATTTCAACATATAGCCCAACATGGCTTCCACGCAAACATACAAAGTAGGGGAATGTCAACGTCTGCGTTGTATTCGCAATAACATGCGAGTTCAGAATTGATATCCAAATGCAGTCTAGGACACCAGTTCAGTTTCCGGCATGGTTACAGGGAGGCCTGCTCTCAACAACTCGTATAAGCCCTATCAATGGGAAGGCAGAATTCAACTTTTACAACTCGAGTTTGCAGCCCAGTGAAAGACCATATCTGAAAGACAGTGATGATTCATGTTCTGCTTGGAAAGGAGAATCTGGAAATGCATGCATTTTCATTACTCTCTGTATGATTGAAGAGAAAGCAAACTAAGAAGAATCGCTATTTCAACACATAGCCCAACATGGCCTCCAGGCAAACATACAAAGTAGGGGAATGTCAAGGTCTGCGTTGTATTCGCAATAACATGCGAGTTCAGAATTGATATCCAAATGCAGTCTAGGACACCAGTTCAGTTTCCGGCATGGTTACAGGGAGGCCTGCTCTCAACAACTCGTATAAGCCCAATCAATGGGAAGGCAGAATTGAACTTTTACAACTCGAGTTTGCAGCCCAGTGAAAGACCAGATCTGAAAGACAGTGATGATTCATGTTCTGCTTGGAAAGGAGAATCTGGAAATGCATGCATTTTCATTACTCTCTGTATGATTGAAGAGAAAGCAAACTAAGAAGAATCGCTATTTCAACATATAGCCCAACATGGCTTCCACGCAAACATACAAAGTAGGGTAATGTCAACGTCTGCGTTGTATTCGCAATAACATGCGAGTTCAGAATTGATATCCAAATGCAGTCTAGGACACCAGTTCAGTTTCCGGCATGGTTAGAGGGAGGCCTGCTCTCAACAGCTCGTATAAGCCCAATCAATGGGAAGGCAGAATTCAACTTTTACAACTCGAGTTTGCAGCCCAGTGAAAGACCAGATCTGAAAGATAGTGATGATTCATGTTCTGCTTGGAAAGGAGAATCTGGAAATGCATGCATTTTCATTACTCTCTGTATGATTGAAGAGAAAGGAAACTAAGAAGAATCGCTATTTCAACACATAGCCCAACATGGCCTCCACGCAAACATACAAAGTAGGGGAATGTCAACGTCTGCGTTGTATTCGCAATAACATGCGAGTTCAGAATTGATATCCAAATGCAGTCTAGGACACCAGTTCAGTTTCCGGCATGGTTACAGGGAGGCCTGCTCTCGACAACTCGTATAAGCCCTATCAATGTGAAGGCAGAATTCAACTTTTACAACTCGAGTTTGCAGCCCAGTGAAAGACCATATCTGAAAGACAGTGATGATTCATGTTCTGCTGGGAAAGGAGAATCTGGAAATGCATGCATTTTCATTACTCTCTGTATGATTGAAGAGAAAGCAAACTAAGAAGAATCGCTATTTCAACATATAGCCCAACATGGCTTCCACGCAAACATACAAAGTAGGGGAATGTCAACGTCTGCGTTGTATTCGCAATAACATGCGAGTTCAGAATTGATATCCAAATGCAGTCTAGGACACCAGTTCAGTTTCCGGCATGGTTAGAGGGAGGCCTGCTCTCAACAACTCGTATAAGACCTATCAATGGGGAGGGAGAATTCAACTTTTACAACTCTAGTTTGCAGCTCAGTGAAAGACCAGATCTGAAAGATAGTGATGATTCATGTTCTGCTTGGAAAGGAGAATCTGGAAATGCATGCATTTTCATTACTCTCTGTATGATTGAAGAGAAAGCAAACTAAGAAGAATCACTATTTCAACACATAGCCCAACATGGCCTCCAGGCAAACATACAAAGTAGGGGAATGTCAACCTCTGCGTTGTATTCGCAATAACATGCGAGTTCAGAATTGATATCCAAATGCAGTCTAGGACACCAGTTCAGTTTCCGGCATTGTTAGAGGGAGGCCTGCTCTCAACAACTCGTATAAGCGCTATCAATGGGAAGGCAGAATTCAACTTTTACAACTCGAGTTTGCAGCCCAGTGAAAGACCAGATCTGAAAGACAGTGATGATTCATGTTCTGCTTGGAAAGGAGAATCTGGAAATGCATGCATTTTCATTACTCTCTGTATGATTGAAGAGAAAGCAAACTAAGAAGAATCGCTATTTCAACATATAGCCCAACATGGCTTCCACGCAAACATACAAAGTAGGGGAATGTCAACGTCTGCGTTGTATTCGCAATAACATGCGAGTTCAGAATTGATATCCAAATGCAGTCTAGGACACCAGTTCAGTTTCCGGCATGGTTACAGGGAGGCCTGCTCTCAACAACTCGTATAAGCCCTATCAATGGGAAGGCAGAATTCAACTTTTACAACTCGAGTTTGCAGCCCAGTGAAAGACCATATCTGAAAGACAGTGATGATTCATGTTCTGCTTGGAAAGGAGAATCTGGAAATGCATGCATTTTCATTACTCTCTGTATGATTGAAGAGAAAGCAAACTAAGAAGAATCGCTATTTCAACACATAGCCCAACATGGCCTCCAGGCAAACATACAAAGTAGGGGAATGTCAAGGTCTGCGTTGTATTCGCAATAACATGCGAGTTCAGAATTGATATCCAAATGCAGTCTAGGACACCAGTTCAGTTTCCGGCATGGTTACAGGGAGGCCTGCTCTCAACAACTCGTATAAGCCCAATCAATGGGAAGGCAGAATTGAACTTTTACAACTCGAGTTTGCAGCCCAGTGAAAGACCAGATCTGAAAGACAGTGATGATTCATGTTCTGCTTGGAAAGGAGAATCTGGAAATGCATGCATTTTCATTACTCTCTGTATGATTGAAGAGAAAGCAAACTAAGAAGAATCGCTATTTCAACATATAGCCCAACATGGCTTCCACGCAAACATACAAAGTAGGGTAATGTCAACGTCTGCGTTGTATTCGCAATAACATGCGAGTTCAGAATTGATATCCAAATGCAGTCTAGGACACCAGTTCAGTTTCCGGCATGGTTAGAGGGAGGCCTGCTCTCAACAGCTCGTATAAGCCCAATCAATGGGAAGGCAGAATTCAACTTTTACAACTCGAGTTTGCAGCCCAGTGAAAGACCAGAGCTGAAAGATAGTGATGATTCATGTTCTGCTTGGAAAGGAGAATCTGGAAATGCATGCATTTTCATTACTCTCTGTATGATTGAAGAGAAAGGAAACTAAGAAGAATCGCTATTTCAACACATAGCCCAACATGGCCTCCAGGCAAACATACAAAGTAGGGGAATGTCAACGTCTGCGTTGTATTCGCAATAACATACGAGTTCAGAATTGATATCCAAATGCAGTCTAGGACACCAGTTCAGTTTCCGGCATGGTTACAGGGAGGCCTGCTCTCAACAACTCGTATAAGACCTATCAATGGGGAGGCAGAATTCAACTTTTACAACTCTAGTTTGCAGCTCAGTGAAAGACCAGATCTGAAAGATAGTGATGATTCATGTTCTGCTTGGAAAGGAGAATCTGGAAATGCATGCATTTTCATTACTCTCTGTATGATTGAAGAGAAAGCAAACTAAGAAGAATCACTATTTCAACACATAGCCCAACATGGCCTCCAGGCAAACATACAAAGTACGGGAATGTCAACGTCTGCGTTGTATTCGCAATAACATGCGAGTTCAGAATTGATATCCAAATGCAGTCTAGGACACCAGTTCAGTTTCCGGCATGGTTACAGGGAGGCCTGCTCTCAACAACTCGTATAAGCCCTATCAATGGGAAGGCAGAATTCAACTTTTACAACTCGAGTTTGCAGCCCAGTGAAAGACCATATCTGAAAGACAGTGATGATTCATGTTCTGCTTGGAAAGGAGAATCTGGAAATGCATGCATTTTCATTACTCTCTGTATGATTGAAGAGAAAGCAAACTAAGAAGAATCGCTATTTCAACATATAGCCCAACATGGCTTCCACGCAAACATACAAAGTAGGGGAATGTCAACGTCTGCGTTGTATTCGCAATAACATGCGAGTTCAGAATTGATATCCAAATGCAGTCTAGGACACCAGTTCAGTTTCCGGCATGGTTACAGGGAGGCCTGCTCTCAACAGCTCATATAAGCCCAATCAATGGGAAGGCAGAATTCAACTTTTACAACTCGACTTTGCAGCCCAGTGAAAGACCAGATCTGAAAGATAGTGATGATTCATGTTCTGCTTGGAAAGGAGAATCTGGAAATGCATGCATTTTCATTACTCTCTGTATGATTGAAGAGAAAGGAAACTAAGAAGAATCGCTATTTCAACACATAGCCCAACATGGCCTCCAGGCAGACATACAAAGTAGGGGAATGTCAAGGTCTGCGTTGTATTCGCAATAACATGCGAGTTCAGAATTGATATCCAAATGCAGTCTAGGACACCAGTTCAGTTTCCGGCATGGTTACAGGGAGGCCTGCTCTCAACAACTCGTATAAGCCCAATCAATGGGAAGGCAGAATTGAACTTTTACAACTCGAGTTTGCAGCCCAGTGAAAGACCAGATCTGAAAGACAGTGATGATTCATGTTCTGCTTGGAAAGGAGAATCTGGAAATGCATGCATTTTCATTACTCTCTGTATGATTGAAGAGAAAGCAAACTAAGAAGAATCGCTATTTCAACATATAGCCCAACATGGCTTCCACGCAAACATACAAAGTAGGGTAATGTCAACGTCTGCGTTGTATTCGCAATAACATGCGAGTTCAGAATTGATATCCAAATGCAGTCTAGGACACCAGTTCAGTTTCCGGCATGGTTACAGGGAGGCCTGCTCTCAACAGCTCGTATAAGCCCAATCAATGGGAAGGCAGAATTCAACTTTTACAACTCGAGTTTGCAGCCCAGTGAAAGACCAGATCTGAAAGATAGTGATGATTCATGTTCTGCTTGGAAAGGAGAATCTGGAAATGCATGCATTTTCATTACTCTCTGTATGATTGAAGAGAAAGCAAACTAAGAAGAATCGCTATTTCAACACCTAGCCCAACATGGCCTCCAGGCAAACATACAAAGTAGGGGAATGTCAACGTCTGCGTTGTATTCGCAATAACATGCGAGTTCAGAATTGATATCCAAATGCAGTCTAGGACACCAGTTCAGTTTCCGGCATGGTTACAGGGAGGCCTGCTCTCAACAACTCGTATAAGACCTATCAATGGGGAGGCAGAATTCAACTTTTACAACTCTAGTTTGCAGCTCAGTGAAAGACCAGATCTGAAAGATAGTGATGATTCATGTTCTGCTTGGAAAGGAGAATCTGGAAATGCATGCATTTTCATTACTCTCTGTATGATTGAAGAGAAAGCAAACTAAGAAGAATCACTATTTCAACACATAGCCCAACATGGCCTCCAGGCAAACATACAAAGTAGGGGAATGTCAACGTCTGCGTTGTATTCGCAATAACATGCGAGTTCAGAATTGATATCCAAATGCAGTCTAGGACACCAGTTCAGTTTCCGGCATGGTTACAGGGAGGCCTGCTCTCAACAACTCGTATAAGCCCTATCAATGGGAAGGCAGAATTCAACTTTTACAACTCGAGTTTGCAGCCCAGTGAAAGACCATATCTGAAAGACAGTGATGATTCATGTTCTGCTTGGAAAGGAGAATCTGGAAATGCATGCATTTTCATTACTCTCTGTATGATTGAAGAGAAAGCAAACTAAGAAGAATCGCTATTTCAACATATAGCCCAACATGGCTTCCACGCAAACATACAAAGTAGGGGAATGTCAACGTCTGCATTGTATTCGCAATAACATGCGAGTTCAGAATTGATATCCAAATGCAGTCTAGGACACCAGTTCAGTTTCCGGCATGGTTACAGGGAGGCCTGCTCTCAACAGCTCGTATAAGCCCAATCAATGGGAAGGCAGAATTCAACTTTTACAACTCGAGTTTGCAGCCCAGTGAAAGACCAGATCTGAAAGATAGTGATGATTCATGTTCTGCTTGGAAAGGAGAATCTGGAAATGCATGCATTTTCATTACTCTCTGTATGATTGAAGAGAAAGCAAACTAAGAAGAATCGCTATTTCAACATATAGCCCAACATGGCTTCCACGCAAACATACAAAGTAGGGGAATGTCAACGTCTGCGTTGTATTCGCAATAACATGCGAGTTCAGAATTGATATCCAAATGCAGTCTAGGACACCAGTTCAGTTTCCGGCATGGTTACAGGGAGGCCTGCTCTCAACAGCTCGTATAAGCCCAATCAATGGGAAGGCAGAATTCAACTTTTACAACTCGAGTTTGCAGCCCAGTGAAAGACCAGATCTGAAAGATAGTGATGATTCATGTTCTGCTTGGAAAGGAGAAACTGGAAATGCATGCATTTTCATTACTCTCTGTATGATTGAAGAGAAAGGAAACTAAGAAGAATCGCTATTTCAACACATAGCCCAACATGGCCTCCACGCAAACATACAAAGTAGGGGAATGTCAACGTCTGCGTTGTATTCGCAATAACATGCGAGTTCAGAATTGATATCCAAATGCAGTCTAGGACACCAGTTCAGTTTCCGGCATGGTTACAGGGAGGCCTGCTCTCGACAACTCGTATAAGCCCTATCAATGGGAAGGCAGAATTCAACTTTTACAACTCGAGTTTGCAGCCCAGTGAAAGACCATATCTGAAAGACAGTGATGATTCATGTTCTGCTGGGAAAGGAGAATCTGGAAATGCATGCATTTTCATTACTCTCTGTATGATTGAAGAGAAAGCAAACTAAGGAGAATCGCTATTTCAACATATAGCCCAACATGGCTTCCACGCAAACATACAAAGTAGGGGAATGTCAACGTCTGCGTTGTATTCGCAATAACATGCGAGTTCAGAATTGATATCCAAATGCAGTCTAGGACACCAGTTCAGTTTCCGGCATGGTTAGAGGGAGGCCTGCTCTCAACAACTCGTATAAGCCCTATCAATGGGGAGGGAGAATTCAACTTTTACAACTCTAGTTTGCAGCTCAGTGAAAGACCAGATCTGAAAGATAGTGATGATTCATGTTCTGCTTGGAAAGGAGAATCTGGAAATGCATGCATTTTCATTACTCTCTGTATGATTGAAGAGAAAGCAAACTAAGAAGAATCACTATTTCAACACATAGCCCAACATGGCCTCCAGGCAAACATACAAAGTAGGGGAATGTCAACCTCTGCGTTGTATTCGCAATAACATGCGAGTTCAGAATTGATATCCAAATGCAGTCTAGGACACCAGTTCAGTTTCCGGCATTGTTAGAGGGAGGCCTGCTCTCAACAACTCGTATAAGCCCTATCAATGGGAAGGCAGAATTCAACTTTTACAACTCGAGTTTGCAGCCCAGTGAAAGACCATATCTGAAAGACAGTGATGATTCATGTTCTGCTTGGAAAGGAGAATCTGGAAATGCATGCATTTTCATTACTCTCTGTATGATTGAAGAGAAAGCAAACTAAGAAGAATCGCTATTTCAACATATAGCCCAACATGGCTTCCACGCAAACATACAAAGTAGGGGAATGTCAACGTCTGCGTTGTATTCGCAATAACATGCGAGTTCAGAATTGATATCCAAATGCAGTCTAGGACACCAGTTCAGTTTCCGGCATGGTTACAGGGAGGCCTGCTCTCAACAACTCGTATAAGCCCTATCAATGGGAAGGCAGAATTCAACTTTTACAACTCGAGTTTGCAGCCCAGTGAAAGACCATATCTGAAAGACAGTGATGATTCATGTTCTGCTTGGAAAGGAGAATCTGGAAATGCATGCATTTTCATTACTCTCTGTATGATTGAAGAGAAAGCAAACTAAGAAGAATCGCTATTTCAACACATAGCCCAACATGGCCTCCAGGCAAACATACAAAGTAGGGGAATGTCAAGGTCTGCGTTGTATTCGCAATAACATGCGAGTTCAGAATTGATATCCAAATGCAGTCTAGGACACCAGTTCAGTTTCCGGCATGGTTACAGGGAGGCCTGCTCTCAACAACTCGTATAAGCCCAATCAATGGGAAGGCAGAATTGAACTTTTACAACTCGAGTTTGCAGCCCAGTGAAAGACCAGATCTGAAAGACAGTGATGATTCATGTTCTGCTTGGAAAGGAGAATCTGGAAATGCATGCATTTTCATTACTCTCTGTATGATTGAAGAGAAAGCAAACTAAGAAGAATCGCTATTTCAACATATAGCCCAACATGGCTTCCACGCAAACATACAAAGTAGGGTAATGTCAACGTCTGCGTTGTATTCGCAATAACATGCGAGTTCAGAATTGATATCCAAATGCAGTCTAGGACACCAGTTCAGTTTCCGGCATGGTTAGAGGGAGGCCTGCTCTCAACAGCTCGTATAAGCCCAATCAATGGGAAGGCAGAATTCAACTTTTACAACTCGAGTTTGCAGCCCAGTGAAAGACCAGATCTGAAAGATAGTGATGATTCATGTTCTGCTTGGAAAGGAGAATCTGGAAATGCATGCATTTTCATTACTCTCTGTATGATTGAAGAGAAAGCAAACTAAGAAGAATCGCTATTTCAACACATAGCCCAACATGGCCTCCAGGCAAACATACAAAGTAGGGGAATGTCAACGTCTGCGTTGTATTCGCAATAACATACGAGTTCAGAATTGATATCCAAATGCAGTCTAGGACACCAGTTCAGTTTCCGGCATGGTTACAGGGAGGCCTGCTCTCAACAACTCGTATAAGACCTATCAATGGGGAGGCAGAATTCAACTTTTACAACTCTAGTTTGCAGCTCAGTGAAAGACCAGATCTGAAAGATAGTGATGATTCATGTTCTGCTTGGAAAGGAGAATCTGGAAATGCATGCATTTTCATTACTCTCTGTATGATTGAAGAGAAAGCAAACTAAGAAGAATCACTATTTCAACACATAGCCCAACATGGCCTCCAGGCAAACATACAAAGTAGGGGAATGTCAACGTCTGCGTTGTATTCGCAATAACATGCGAGTTCAGAATTGATATCCAAATGCAGTCTAGGACACCAGTTCAGTTTCCGGCATGGTTACAGGGAGGCCTGCTCTCAACAACTCGTATAAGCCCTATCAATGGGAAGGCAGAATTCCTTTTACAACTCGAGTTTGCAGCCCAGTGAAAGACCATATCTGAAAGACAGTGATGATTCATGTTCTGCTTGGAAAGGAGAATCTGGAAATGCATGCATTTTCATTACTCTCTGTATGATTGAAGAGAAAGCAAACTAAGAAGAATCGCTATTTCAACATATAGCCCAACATGGCTTCCACGCAAACATACAAAGTAGGGGAATGTCAACGTCTGCGTTGTATTCGCAATAACATGCGAGTTCAGAATTGATATCCAAATGCAGTCTAGGACACCAGTTCAGTTTCCGGCATGGTTACAGGGAGGCCTGCTCTCAACAGCTCGTATAAGCCCAATCAATGGGAAGGCAGAATTCAACTTTTACAACTCGAGTTTGCAGCCCAGTGAAAGACCAGATCTGAAAGATAGTGATGATTCATGTTCTGCTTGGAAAGGAGAATCTGGAAATGCATGCATTTTCATTACTCTCTGTATGATTGAAGAGAAAGCAAACTAAGAAGAATCGCTATTTCAACATATAGCCCAACATGGCTTCCACGCAAACATACAAAGTAGGGGAATGTCAACGTCTGCGTTGTATTCGCAATAACATGCGAGTTCAGAATTGATATCCAAATGCAGTCTAGGACACCAGTTCAGTTTCCGGCATGGTTACAGGGAGGCCTGCTCTCAACAGCTCGTATAAGCCCAATCAATGGGAAGGCAGAATTCAACTTTTACAACTCGAGTTTGCAGCCCAGTGAAAGACCAGATCTGAAAGATAGTGATGATTCATGTTCTGCTTGGAAAGGAGAATCTGGAAATGCATGCATTTTCATTACTCTCTGTATGATTGAAGAGAAAGGAAACTAAGAAGAATCGCTATTTCAACACATAGCCCAACATGGCCTCCACGCAAACATACAAAGTAGGGGAATGTCAACGTCTGCGTTGTATTCGCAATAACATGCGAGTTCAGAATTGATATCCAAATGCAGTCTAGGACACCAGTTCAGTTTCCGGCATGGTTACAGGGAGGCCTGCTCTCGACAACTCGTATAAGCCCTATCAATGGGAAGGCAGAATTCAACTTTTACAACTCGAGTTTGCAGCCCAGTGAAAGACCATATCTGAAAGACAGTGATGATTCATGTTCTGCTGGGAAAGGAGAATCTGGAAATGCATGCATTTTCATTACTCTCTGTATGATTGAAGAGAAAGCAAACTAAGAAGAATCGCTATTTCAACATATAGCCCAACATGGCTTCCACGCAAACATACAAAGTAGGGGAATGTCAACGTCTGCGTTGTATTCGCAATAACATGCGAGTTCAGAATTGATATCCAAATGCAGTCTAGGACACCAGTTCAGTTTCCGGCATGGTTAGAGGGAGGCCTGCTCTCAACAACTCGGATAAGCCCTATCAATGGGGAGGGAGAATTCAACTTTTACAACTCTAGTTTGCAGCTCAGTGAAAGACCAGATCTGAAAGATAGTGATGATTCATGTTCTGCTTGGAAAGGAGAATCTGGAAATGCATGCATTTTCATTACTCTCTGTATGATTGAAGAGAAAGCAAACTAAGAAGAATCACTATTTCAACACATAGCCCAACATGGCCTCCAGGCAAACATACAAAGTAGGGGAATGTCAACCTCTGCGTTGTATTCGCAATAACATGCGAGTTCAGAATTGATATCCAAATGCAGTCTAGGACACCAGTTCAGTTTCCGGCATTGTTAGAGGGAGGCCTGCTCTCAACAACTCGTATAAGCCCTATCAATGGGAAGGCAGAATTCAACTTTTACAACTCGAGTTTGCAGCCCAGTGAAAGACCATATCTGAAAGACAGTGATGATTCATGTTCTGCTTGGAAAGGAGAATCTGGAAATGCATGCATTTTCATTACTCTCTGTATGATTGAAGAGAAAGCAAACTAAGAAGAATCGCTATTTCAACACATAGCCCAACATGGCCTCCAGGCAAACATACAAAGTAGGGGAATGTCAAGGTCTGCGTTGTATTCGCAATAACATGCGAGTTCAGAATTGATATCCAAATGCAGTCTAGGACACCAGTTCAGTTTCCGGCATGGTTACAGGGAGGCCTGCTCTCAACAACTCGTATAAGCCCAATCAATGGGAAGGCAGAATTGAACTTTTACAACTCGAGTTTGCAGCCCAGTGAAAGACCAGATCTGAAAGACAGTGATGATTCATGTTCTGCTTGGAAAGGAGAATCTGGAAATGCATGCATTTTCATTACTCTCTGTATGATTGAAGAGAAAGCAAACTAAGAAGAATCGCTATTTCAACATATAGCCCAACATGGCTTCCACGCAAACATACAAAGTAGGGTAATGTCAACGTCTGCGTTGTATTCGCAATACCATGCGAGTTCAGAATTGATATCCAAATGCAGTCTAGGACACCAGTTCAGTTTCCGGCATGGTTAGAGGGAGGCCTGCTCTCAACAGATCGTATAAGCCCAATCAATGGGAAGGCAGAATTCAACTTTTACAACTCGAGTTTGCAGCCCAGTGAAAGACCAGATCTGAAAGATAGTGATGATTCATGTTCTGCTTGGAAAGGAGAATCTGGAAATGCATGCATTTTCATTACTCTCTGTATGATTGAAGAGAAAGGAAACTAAGAAGAATCGCTATTTCAACACATAGCCCAACATGGCCTCCACGCAAACATACAAAGTAGGGGAATGTCAACGTCTGCGTTGTATTCGCAATAACATGCGAGTTCAGAATTGATATCCAAATGCAGTCTAGGACACCAGTTCAGTTTCCGGCATGGTTACAGGGAGGCCTGCTCTCGACAACTCGTATAAGCCCTATCAATGGGAAGGCAGAATTCAACTTTTACAACTCGAGTTTGCAGCCCAGTGAAAGACCATATCTGAAAGACAGTGATGATTCATGTTCTGCTGGGAAAGGAGAATCTGGAAATGCATGCATTTTCATTACTCTCTGTATGATTGAAGAGAAAGCAAACTAAGAAGAATCGCTATTTCAACATATAGCCCAACATGGCTTCCACGCAAACATACAAAGTAGGGGAATGTCAACGTCTGCGTTGTATTCGCAATAACATGCGAGTTCAGAATTGATATCCAAATGCAGTCTAGGACACCAGTTCAGTTTCCGGCATGGTTAGAGGGAGGCCTGCTCTCAACAACTCGGATAAGCCCTATCAATGGGGAGGGAGAATCCAACTTTTACAACTCTAGTTTGCAGCTCAGTGAAAGACCAGATCTGAAAGATAGTGATGATTCATGTTCTGCTTGGAAAGGAGAATCTGGAAATGCATGCATTTTCATTACTCTCTGTATGATTGAAGAGAAAGCAAACTAAGAAGAATCACTATTTCAACACATAGCCCAACATGGCCTCCAGGCAAACATACAAAGTAGGGGAATGTCAACCTCTGCGTTGTATTCGCAATAACATGCGAGTTCAGAATTGATATCCAAATGCAGTCTAGGACACCAGTTCAGTTTCCGGCATTGTTAGAGGGAGGCCTGCTCTCAACAACTCGTATAAGCCCTATCAATGGGAAGGCAGAATTCAACTTTTACAACTCGAGTTTGCAGCCCAGTGAAAGACCATATCTGAAAGACAGTGATGATTCATGTTCTGCTTGGAAAGGAGAATCTGGAAATGCATGCATTTTCATTACTCTCTGTATGATTGAAGAGAAAGCAAACTAAGAAGAATCGCTATTTCAACATATAGCCCAACATGGCTTCCACGCAAACATACAAAGTAGGGGAATGTCAACGTCTGCGTTGTATTCGCAATAACATGCGAGTTCAGAATTGATATCCAAATGCAGTCTAGGACACCAGTTCAGTTTCCGGCATGGTTACAGGGAGGCCTGCTCTCAACAACTCGTATAAGCCCTATCAATGGGAAGGCAGAATTCAACTTTTACAACTCGAGTTTGCAGCCCAGTGAAAGACCATATCTGAAAGACAGTGATGATTCATGTTCTGCTTGGAAAGGAGAATCTGGAAATGCATGCATTTTCATTACTCTCTGTATGATTGAAGAGAAAGCAAACTAAGAAGAATCGCTATTTCAACACATAGCCCAACATGGCCTCCAGGCAAACATACAAAGTAGGGGAATGTCAAGGTCTGCGTTGTATTCGCAATAACATGCGAGTTCAGAATTGATATCCAAATGCAGTCTAGGACACCAGTTCAGTTTCCGGCATGGTTACAGGGAGGCCTGCTCTCAACAACTCGTATAAGCCCAATCAATGGGAAGGCAGAATTGAACTTTTACAACTCGAGTTTGCAGCCCAGTGAAAGACCAGATCTGAAAGACAGTGATGATTCATGTTCTGCTTGGAAAGGAGAATCTGGAAATGCATGCATTTTCATTACTCTCTGTATGATTGAAGAGAAAGCAAACTAAGAAGAATCGCTATTTCAACATATAGCCCAACATGGCTTCCACGCAAACATACAAAGTAGGGTAATGTCAACGTCTGCGTTGTATTCGCAATACCATGCGAGTTCAGAATTGATATCCAAATGCAGTCTAGGACACCAGTTCAGTTTCCGGCATGGTTAGAGGGAGGCCTGCTCTCAACAGCTCGTATAAGCCCAATCAATGGGAAGGCAGAATTCAACTTTTACAACTCGAGTTTGCAGCCCAGTGAAAGACCAGATCTGAAAGATAGTGATGATTCATGTTCTGCTTGGAAAGGAGAATCTGGAAATGCATGCATTTTCATTACTCTCTGTATGATTGAAGAGAAAGCAAACTAAGAAGAATCGCTATTTCAACACATAGCCCAACATGGCCTCCAGGCAAACATACAAAGTAGGGGAATGTCAAGGTCTGCGTTGTATTCGCAATAACATACGAGTTCAGAATTGATATCCAAATGCAGTCTAGGACACCAGTTCAGTTTCCGGCATGGTTACAGGGAGGCCTGCTCTCAACAACTCGTATAAGACCTATCAATGGGGAGGCAGAATTCAACTTTTACAACTCTAGTTTGCACCTCAGTGAAAGACCAGATCTGAAAGATAGTGATGATTCATGTTCTGCTTGGAAAGGAGAATCTGGAAATGCATGCATTTTCATTACTCTCTGTATGATTGAAGAGAAAGCAAACTAAGAAGAATCACTATTTCAACACATAGCCCAACATGGCCTCCAGGCAAACATACAAAGTAGGGGAATGTCAACGTCTGCGTTGTATTCGCAATAACATGCGAGTTCAGAATTGATATCCAAATGCAGTCTAGGACACCAGTTCAGTTTCCGGCATGGTTACAGGGAGGCCTGCTCTCAACAACTCGTATAAGCCCTATCAATGGGAAGGCAGAATTCCTTTTACAACTCGAGTTTGCAGCCCAGTGAAAGACCATATCTGAAAGACAGTGATGATTCATGTTCTGCTTGGAAAGGAGAATCTGGAAATGCATGCATTTTCATTACTCTCTGTATGATTGAAGAGAAAGCAAACTAAGAAGAATCGCTATTTCAACATATAGCCCAACATGGCTTCCACGCAAACATACAAAGTAGGGGAATGTCAACGTCTGCGTTGTATTCGCAATAACATGCGAGTTCAGAATTGATATCCAAATGCAGTCTAGGACACCAGTTCAGTTTCCGGCATGGTTACAGGGAGGCCTGCTCTCAACAGCTCGTATAAGCCCAATCAATGGGAAGGCAGAATTCAACTTTTACAACTCGAGTTTGCAGCCCAGTGAAAGACCATATCTGAAAGACAGTGATGATTCATGTTCTGCTGGGAAAGGAGAATCTGGAAATGCATGCATTTTCATTACTCTCTGTATGATTGAAGAGAAAGCAAACTAAGAAGAATCGCTATTTCAACATATAGCCCAACATGGCTTCCACGCAAACATACAAAGTAGGGGAATGTCAACGTCTGCGTTGTATTCGCAATAACATGCGAGTTCAGAATTGATATCCAAATGCAGTCTAGGACACCAGTTCAGTTTCCGGCATGGTTAGAGGGAGGCCTGCTCTCAACAACTCGGATAAGCCCTATCAATGGGGAGGGAGAATTCAACTTTTACAACTCTAGTTTGCAGCTCAGTGAAAGACCAGATCTGAAAGATAGTGATGATTCATGTTCTGCTTGGAAAGGAGAATCTGGAAATGCATGCATTTTCATTACTCTCTGTATGATTGAAGAGAAAGCAAACTAAGAAGAATCACTATTTCAACACATAGCCCAACATGGCCTCCAGGCAAACATACAAAGTAGGGGAATGTCAACCTCTGCGTTGTATTCGCAATAACATGCGAGTTCAGAATTGATATCCAAATGCAGTCTAGGACACCAGTTCAGTTTCCGGCATTGTTAGAGGGAGGCCTGCTCTCAACAACTCGTATAAGCCCTATCAATGGGAAGGCAGAATTCAACTTTTACAACTCGAGTTTGCAGCCCAGTGAAAGACCATATCTGAAAGACAGTGATGATTCATGTTCTGCTTGGAAAGGAGAATCTGGAAATGCATGCATTTTCATTACTCTCTGTATGATTGAAGAGAAAGCAAACTAAGAAGAATCGCTATTTCAACACATAGCCCAACATGGCCTCCAGGCAAACATACAAAGTAGGGGAATGTCAAGGTCTGCGTTGTATTCGCAATAACATGCGAGTTCAGAATTGATATCCAAATGCAGTCTAGGACACCAGTTCAGTTTCCGGCATGGTTACAGGGAGGCCTGCTCTCAACAACTCGTATAAGCCCAATCAATGGGAAGGCAGAATTGAACTTTTACAACTCGAGTTTGCAGCCCAGTGAAAGACCAGATCTGAAAGACAGTGATGATTCATGTTCTGCTTGGAAAGGAGAATCTGGAAATGCATGCATTTTCATTACTCTCTGTATGATTGAAGAGAAAGCAAACTAAGAAGAATCGCTATTTCAACATATAGCCCAACATGGCTTCCACGCAAACATACAAAGTAGGGTAATGTCAACGTCTGCGTTGTATTCGCAATACCATGCGAGTTCAGAATTGATATCCAAATGCAGTCTAGGACACCAGTTCAGTTTCCGGCATGGTTAGAGGGAGGCCTGCTCTCAACAGCTCGTATAAGCCCAATCAATGGGAAGGCAGAATTCAACTTTTACAACTCGAGTTTGCAGCCCAGTGAAAGACCAGATCTGAAAGATAGTGATGATTCATGTTCTGCTTGGAAAGGAGAATCTGGAAATGCATGCATTTTCATTACTCTCTGTATGATTGAAGAGAAAGGAAACTAAGAAGAATCGCTATTTCAACACATAGCCCAACATGGCCTCCACGCAAACATACAAAGTAGGGGAATGTCAACGTCTGCGTTGTATTCGCAATAACATGCGAGTTCAGAATTGATATCCAAATGCAGTCTAGGACACCAGTTCAGTTTCCGGCATGGTTACAGGGAGGCCTGCTCTCGACAACTCGTATAAGCCCTATCAATGGGAAGGCAGAATTCAACTTTTACAACTCGAGTTTGCAGCCCAGTGAAAGACCATATCTGAAAGACAGTGATGATTCATGTTCTGCTGGGAAAGGAGAATCTGGAAATGCATGCATTTTCATTACTCTCTGTATGATTGAAGAGAAAGCAAACTAAGAAGAATCGCTATTTCAACATATAGCCCAACATGGCTTCCACGCAAACATACAAAGTAGGGGAATGTCAACGTCTGCGTTGTATTCGCAATAACATGCGAGTTCAGAATTGATATCCAAATGCAGTCTAGGACACCAGTTCAGTTTCCGGCATGGTTAGAGGGAGGCCTGCTCTCAACAACTCGGATAAGCCCTATCAATGGGGAGGGAGAATTCAACTTTTACAACTCTAGTTTGCAGCTCAGTGAAAGACCAGATCTGAAAGATAGTGATGATTCATGTTCTGCTTGGAAAGGAGAATCTGGAAATGCATGCATTTTCATTACTCTCTGTATGATTGAAGAGAAAGCAAACTAAGAAGAATCACTATTTCAACACATAGCCCAACATGGCCTCCAGGCAAACATACAAAGTAGGGGAATGTCAACCTCTGCGTTGTATTCGCAATAACATGCGAGTTCAGAATTGATATCCAAATGCAGTCTAGGACACCAGTTCAGTTTCCGGCATTGTTAGAGGGAGGCCTGCTCTCAACAACTCGTATAAGCCCTATCAATGGGAAGGCAGAATTCAACTTTTACAACTCGAGTTTGCAGCCCAGTGAAAGACCATATCTGAAAGACAGTGATGATTCATGTTCTGCTTGGAAAGGAGAATCTGGAAATGCATGCATTTTCATTACTCTCTGTATGATTGAAGAGAAAGCAAACTAAGAAGAATCGCTATTTCAACATATAGCCCAACATGGCTTCCACGCAAACATACAAAGTAGGGGAATGTCAACGTCTGCGTTGTATTCGCAATAACATGCGAGTTCAGAATTGATATCCAAATGCAGTCTAGGACACCAGTTCAGTTTCCGGCATGGTTACAGGGAGGCCTGCTCTCAACAACTCGTATAAGCCCTATCAATGGGAAGGCAGAATTCAACTTTTACAACTCGAGTTTGCAGCCCAGTGAAAGACCATATCTGAAAGACAGTGATGATTCATGTTCTGCTTGGAAAGGAGAATCTGGAAATGCATGCATTTTCATTACTCTCTGTATGATTGAAGAGAAAGCAAACTAAGAAGAATCGCTATTTCAACACATAGCCCAACATGGCCTCCAGGCAAACATACAAAGTAGGGGAATGTCAAGGTCTGCGTTGTATTCGCAATAACATGCGAGTTCAGAATTGATATCCAAATGCAGTCTAGGACACCAGTTCAGTTTCCGGCATGGTTACAGGGAGGCCTGCTCTCAACAACTCGTATAAGCCCAATCAATGGGAAGGCAGAATTGAACTTTTACAACTCGAGTTTGCAGCCCAGTGAAAGACCATATCTGAAAGACAGTGATGATTCATGTTCTGCTTGGAAAGGAGAATCTGGAAATGCATGCATTTTCATTACTCTCTGTATGATTGAAGAGAAAGCAAACTAAGAAGAATCGCTATTTCAACATATAGCCCAACATGGCTTCCACGCAAACATACAAAGTAGGGTAATGTCAACGTCTGCGTTGTATTCGCAATACCATGCGAGTTCAGAATTGATATCCAAATGCAGTCTAGGACACCAGTTCAGTTTCCGGCATGGTTAGAGGGAGGCCTGCTCTCAACAGCTCGTATAAGCCCAATCAATGGGAAGGCAGAATTCAACTTTTACAACTCGAGTTTGCAGCCCAGTGAAAGACCAGATCTGAAAGATAGTGATGATTCATGTTCTGCTTGGAAAGGAGAATCTGGAAATGCATGCATTTTCATTACTCTCTGTATGATTGAAGAGAAAGCAAACTAAGAAGAATCGCTATTTCAACACATAGCCCAACATGGCCTCCAGGCAAACATACAAAGTAGGGGAATGTCAAGGTCTGCGTTGTATTCGCAATAACATACGAGTTCAGAATTGATATCCAAATGCAGTCTAGGACACCAGTTCAGTTTCCGGCATGGTTACAGGGAGGCCTGCTCTCAACAACTCGTATAAGACCTATCAATGGGGAGGCAGAATTCAACTTTTACAACTCTAGTTTGCACCTCAGTGAAAGACCAGATCTGAAAGATAGTGATGATTCATGTTCTGCTTGGAAAGGAGAATCTGGAAATGCATGCATTTTCATTACTCTCTGTATGATTGAAGAGAAAGCAAACTAAGAAGAATCACTATTTCAACACATAGCCCAACATGGCCTCCAGGCAAACATACAAAGTAGGGGAATGTCAACGTCTGCGTTGTATTCGCAATAACATGCGAGTTCAGAATTGATATCCAAATGCAGTCTAGGACACCAGTTCAGTTTCCGGCATGGTTACAGGGAGGCCTGCTCTCAACAACTCGTATAAGCCCT
This sequence comes from Candoia aspera, assembly GCF_035149785.1. Lineage (NCBI taxonomy): Eukaryota > Metazoa > Chordata > Lepidosauria > Squamata > Candoiidae > Candoia > Candoia aspera. The sequence goes on from NW_026948343.1 coordinate 27,689, forward strand.
ATCAATGGGAAGGCAGAATTCCTTTTACAACTCGAGTTTGCAGCCCAGTGAAAGACCATATCTGAAAGACAGTGATGATTCATGTTCTGCTTGGAAAGGAGAATCTGGAAATGCATGCATTTTCATTACTCTCTGTATGATTGAAGAGAAAGCAAACTAAGAAGAATCGCTATTTCAACATATAGCCCAACATGGCTTCCACGCAAACATACAAAGTAGGGGAATGTCAACGTCTGCGTTGTATTCGCAATAACATGCGAGTTCAGAATTGATATCCAAATGCAGTCTAGGACACCAGTTCAGTTTCCGGCATGGTTACAGGGAGGCCTGCTCTCAACAGCTCGTATAAGCCCAATCAATGGGAAGGCAGAATTCAACTTTTACAACTCGAGTTTGCAGCCCAGTGAAAGACCAGATCTGAAAGATAGTGATGATTCATGTTCTGCTTGGAAAGGAGAATCTGGAAATGCATGCATTTTCATTACTCTCTGTATGATTGAAGAGAAAGCAAACTAAGAAGAATCGCTATTTCAACATATAGCCCAACATGGCCTCCAGGCAAACATACAAAGTAGGGGAATGTCAACGTCTGCGTTGTATTCGCAATAACATGCGAGTTCAGAATTGATATCCAAATGCAGTGTAGGACACCAGTTCAGTTTCCGGCATGGTTACAGGGAGGCCTGCTCTCAACAACTCGTATAAGCCCTATCAATGGGAAGGCAGAATTCAACTTTTACAACTCGAGTTTGCAGCCCAGTGAAAGACCATATCTGAAAGACAGTGATGATTCATGTTCTGCTTGGAAAGGAGAATCTGGAAATGCATGCATTTTCATTACTCTCTGTATGATTGAAGAGAAAGCAAACTAAGAAGAATCGCTATTTCAACATATAGCCCAACATGGCTTCCACGCAAACATACAAAGTAGGGGAATGTCAACGTCTGCGTTGTATTCGCAATAACATGCGAGTTCAGAATTGATATCCAAATGCAGTCTAGGACACCAGTTCAGTTTCCGGCATGGTTACAGGGAGGCCTGCTCTCAACAGCTCGTATAAGCCCAATCAATGGGAAGGCAGAATTCAACTTTTACAACTCGAGTTTGCAGCCCAGTGAAAGACCAGATCTGAAAGATAGTGATGATTCATGTTCTGCTTGGAAAGGAGAATCTGGAAATGCATGCATTTTCATTACTCTCTGTATGATTGAAGAGAAAGGAAACTAAGAAGAATCGCTATTTCAAAACATAGCCCAACATGGCCTCCACGCAAACATACAAAGTAGGGGAATGTCAACGTCTGCGTTGTATTCGCAATAACATGCGAGTTCAGAATTGATATCCAAATGCAGTCTAGGACACCAGTTCAGTTTCCGGCATGGTTACAGGGAGGCCTGCTCTCAACAACTCGTATAAGCCCTATCAATGGGAAGGCAGAATTCAACTTTTACAACTCGAGTTTGCAGCCCAGTGAAAGACCATATCTGAAAGACAGTGATGATTCATGTTCTGCTTGGAAAGGAGAATCTGGAAATGCATGCATTTTCATTACTCTCTGTATGATTGAAGAGAAAGCAAACTAAGAAGAATCGCTATTTCAACATATAGCCCAACATGGCTTCCACGCAAACATACAAAGTAGGGGAATGTCAACGTCTGCGTTGTATTCGCAATAACATGCGAGTTCAGAATTGATATCCAAATGCAGTCTAGGACACCAGTTCAGTTTCCGGCATGGTTACAGGGAGGCCTGCTCTCAACAGCTCGTATAAGCCCAATCAATGGGAAGGCAGAATTCAACTTTTACAACTCGAGTTTGCAGCCCAGTGAAAGACCAGATCTGAAAGATAGTGATGATTCATGTTCTGCTTGGAAAGGAGAATCTGGAAATGCATGCATTTTCATTACTCTCTGTATGATTGAAGAGAAAGCAAACTAAGAAGAATCGCTATTTCAACATATAGCCCAACATGGCTTCCACGCAAACATACAAAGTAGGGGAATGTCAACGTCTGCGTTGTATTCGCAATAACATGCGAGTTCAGAATTGATATCCAAATGCAGTCTAGGACACCAGTTCAGTTTCCGGCATGGTTACAGGGAGGCCTGCTCTCAACAGCTCGTATAAGCCCAATCAATGGGAAGGCAGAATTCAACTTTTACAACTCGAGTTTGCAGCCCAGTGAAAGACCAGATCTGAAAGATAGTGATGATTCATGTTCTGCTTGGAAAGGAGAATCTGGAAATGCATGCATTTTCATTACTCTCTGTATGATTGAAGAGAAAGGAAACTAAGAAGAATCGCTATTTCAACACATAGCCCAACATGGCCTCCACGCAAACATACAAAGTAGGGGAATGTCAACGTCTGCGTTGTATTCGCAATAACATGCGAGTTCAGAATTGATATCCAAATGCAGTCTAGGACACCAGTTCAGTTTCCGGCATGGTTACAGGGAGGCGTGCTCTCAACAACTCGTATAAGCCCTATCAATGGGAAGGCAGAATTCCTTTTACAACTCGAGTTTGCAGCCCAGTGAAAGACCATATCTGAAAGACAGTGATGATTCATGTTCTGCTTGGAAAGGAGAATCTGGAAATGCATGCATTTTCATTACTCTCTGTATGATTGAAGAGAAAGCAAACTAAGAAGAATCGCTATTTCAACACATAGCCCAACATGGCCTCCACGCAAACATACAAAGTAGGGGAATGTCAACGTCTGCGTTGTATTCGCAATAACATGCGAGTTCAGAATTGATATCCAAATGCAGTCTAGGACACCAGTTCAGTTTCCGGCATGGTTACAGGGAGGCCTGCTCTCGATAACTCGTATAAGCCCTATCAATGGGAAGGCAGAATTCAACTTTTACAACTCGAGTTTGCAGCCCAGTGAAAGACCATATCTGAAAGACAGTGATGATTCATGTTCTGCTGGGAAAGGAGAATCTGGAAATGCATGCATTTTCATTACTCTCTGTATGATTGAAGAGAAAGCAAACTAAGAAGAATCGCTATTTCAACATATAGCCCAACATGGCTTCCACGCAAACATACAAAGTAGGGGAATGTCAACGTCTGCGTTGTATTCGCAATAACATGCGAGTTCAGAATTGATATCCAAATGCAGTCTAGGACACCAGTTCAGTTTCCGGCATGGTTAGAGGGAGGCCTGCTCTCAACAACTCGGATAAGCCCTATCAATGGGGAGGGAGAATTCAACTTTTACAACTCTAGTTTGCAGCTCAGTGAAAGACCAGATCTGAAAGATAGTGATGATTCATGTTCTGCTTGGAAAGGAGAATCTGGAAATGCATGCATTTTCATTACTCTCTGTATGATTGAAGAGAAAGCAAACTAAGAAGAATCACTATTTCAACACATAGCCCAACATGGCCTCCAGGCAAACATACAAAGTAGGGGAATGTCAACCTCTGCGTTGTATTCGCAATAACATGCGAGTTCAGAATTGATATCCAAATGCAGTCTAGGACACCAGTTCAGTTTCCGGCATTGTTAGAGGGAGGCCTGCTCTCAACAACTCGTATAAGCCCTATCAATGGGAAGGCAGAATTCAACTTTTACAACTCGAGTTTGCAGCCCAGTGAAAGACCATATCTGAAAGACAGTGATGATTCATGTTCTGCTTGGAAAGGAGAATCTGGAAATGCATGCATTTTCATTACTCTCTGTATGATTGAAGAGAAAGCAAACTAAGAAGAATCGCTATTTCAACATATAGCCCAACATGGCTTCCACGCAAACATACAAAGTAGGGGAATGTCAACGTCTGCGTTGTATTCGCAATAACATGCGAGTTCAGAATTGATATCCAAATGCAGTCTAGGACACCAGTTCAGTTTCCGGCATGGTTACAGGGAGGCCTGCTCTCAACAACTCGTATAAGCCCTATCAATGGGAAGGCAGAATTCAACTTTTACAACTCGAGTTTGCAGCCCAGTGAAAGACCATATCTGAAAGACAGTGATGATTCATGTTCTGCTTGGAAAGGAGAATCTGGAAATGCATGCATTTTCATTACTCTCTGTATGATTGAAGAGAAAGCAAACTAAGAAGAATCGCTATTTCAACACATAGCCCAACATGGCCTCCAGGCAAACATACAAAGTAGGGGAATGTCAAGGTCTGCGTTGTATTCGCAATAACATGCGAGTTCAGAATTGATATCCAAATGCAGTCTAGGACACCAGTTCAGTTTCCGGCATGGTTACAGGGAGGCCTGCTCTCAACAACTCGTATAAGCCCAATCAATGGGAAGGCAGAATTGAACTTTTACAACTCGAGTTTGCAGCCCAGTGAAAGACCAGATCTGAAAGACAGTGATGATTCATGTTCTGCTTGGAAAGGAGAATCTGGAAATGCATGCATTTTCATTACTCTCTGTATGATTGAAGAGAAAGCAAACTAAGAAGAATCGCTATTTCAACATATAGCCCAACATGGCTTCCACGCAAACATACAAAGTAGGGTAATGTCAACGTCTGCGTTGTATTCGCAATACCATGCGAGTTCAGAATTGATATCCAAATGCAGTCTAGGACACCAGTTCAGTTTCCGGCATGGTTAGAGGGAGGCCTGCTCTCAACAGCTCGTATAAGCCCAATCAATGGGAAGGCAGAATTCAACTTTTACAACTCGAGTTTGCAGCCCAGTGAAAGACCAGATCTGAAAGATAGTGATGATTCATGTTCTGCTTGGAAAGGAGAATCTGGAAATGCATGCATTTTCATTACTCTCTGTATGATTGAAGAGAAAGCAAACTAAGAAGAATCGCTATTTCAACACATAGCCCAACATGGCCTCCAGGCAAACATACAAAGTAGGGGAATGTCAAGGTCTGCGTTGTATTCGCAATAACATACGAGTTCAGAATTGATATCCAAATGCAGTCTAGGACACCAGTTCAGTTTCCGGCATGGTTACAGGGAGGCCTGCTCTCAACAACTCGTATAAGACCTATCAATGGGGAGGCAGAATTCAACTTTTACAACTCTAGTTTGCACCTCAGTGAAAGACCAGATCTGAAAGATAGTGATGATTCATGTTCTGCTTGGAAAGGAGAATCTGGAAATGCATGCATTTTCATTACTCTCTGTATGATTGAAGAGAAAGCAAACTAAGAAGAATCACTATTTCAACACATAGCCCAACATGGCCTCCAGGCAAACATACAAAGTAGGGGAATGTCAACGTCTGCGTTGTATTCGCAATAACATGCGAGTTCAGAATTGATATCCAAATGCAGTCTAGGACACCAGTTCAGTTTCCGGCATGGTTACAGGGAGGCCTGCTCTCAACAACTCGTATAAGCCCTATCAATGGGAAGGCAGAATTCCTTTTACAACTCGAGTTTGCAGCCCAGTGAAAGACCATATCTGAAAGACAGTGATGATTCATGTTCTGCTTGGAAAGGAGAATCTGGAAATGCATGCATTTTCATTACTCTCTGTATGATTGAAGAGAAAGCAAACTAAGAAGAATCGCTATTTCAACATATAGCCCAACATGGCTTCCACGCAAACATACAAAGTAGGGGAATGTCAACGTCTGCGTTGTATTCGCAATAACATGCGAGTTCAGAATTGATATCCAAATGCAGTCTAGGACACCAGTTCAGTTTCCGGCATGGTTACAGGGAGGCCTGCTCTCAACAGCTCGTATAAGCCCAATCAATGGGAAGGCAGAATTCAACTTTTACAACTCGAGTTTGCAGCCCAGTGAAAGACCAGATCTGAAAGATAGTGATGATTCATGTTCTGCTTGGAAAGGAGAATCTGGAAATGCATGCATTTTCATTACTCTCTGTATGATTGAAGAGAAAGCAAACTAAGAAGAATCGCTATTTCAACATATAGCCCAACATGGCCTCCAGGCAAACATACAAAGTAGGGGAATGTCAACGTCTGCGTTGTATTCGCAATAACATGCGAGTTCAGAATTGATATCCAAATGCAGTGTAGGACACCAGTTCAGTTTCCGGCATGGTTACAGGGAGGCCTGCTCTCAACAACTCGTATAAGCCCTATCAATGGGAAGGCAGAATTCAACTTTTACAACTCGAGTTTGCAGCCCAGTGAAAGACCATATCTGAAAGACAGTGATGATTCATGTTCTGCTTGGAAAGGAGAATCTGGAAATGCATGCATTTTCATTACTCTCTGTATGATTGAAGAGAAAGCAAACTAAGAAGAATCGCTATTTCAACATATAGCCCAACATGGCTTCCACGCAAACATACAAAGTAGGGGAATGTCAACGTCTGCGTTGTATTCGCAATAACATGCGAGTTCAGAATTGATATCCAAATGCAGTCTAGGACACCAGTTCAGTTTCCGGCATGGTTACAGGGAGGCCTGCTCTCAACAGCTCGTATAAGCCCAATCAATGGGAAGGCAGAATTCAACTTTTACAACTCGAGTTTGCAGCCCAGTGAAAGACCAGATCTGAAAGATAGTGATGATTCATGTTCTGCTTGGAAAGGAGAATCTGGAAATGCATGCATTTTCATTACTCTCTGTATGATTGAAGAGAAAGGAAACTAAGAAGAATCGCTATTTCAAAACATAGCCCAACATGGCCTCCACGCAAACATACAAAGTAGGGGAATGTCAACATCTGCGTTGTATTCGCAATAACATGCGAGTTCAGAATTGATATCCAAATGCAGTCTAGGACACCAGTTCAGTTTCCGGCATGGTTACAGGGAGGCCTGCTCTCAACAACTCGTATAAGCCCTATCAATGGGAAGGCAGAATTCAACTTTTACAACTCGAGTTTGCAGCCCAGTGAAAGACCATATCTGAAAGACAGTGATGATTCATGTTCTGCTTGGAAAGGAGAATCTGGAAATGCATGCATTTTCATTACTCTCTGTATGATTGAAGAGAAAGCAAACTAAGAAGAATCGCTATTTCAACATATAGCCCAACATGGCTTCCACGCAAACATACAAAGTAGGGGAATGTCAACGTCTGCGTTGTATTCGCAATAACATGCGAGTTCAGAATTGATATCCAAATGCAGTCTAGGACACCAGTTCAGTTTCCGGCATGGTTACAGGGAGGCCTGCTCTCAACAGCTCGTATAAGCCCAATCAATGGGAAGGCAGAATTCAACTTTTACAACTCGAGTTTGCAGCCCAGTGAAAGACCAGATCTGAAAGATAGTGATGATTCATGTTCTGCTTGGAAAGGAGAATCTGGAAATGCATGCATTTTCATTACTCTCTGTATGATTGAAGAGAAAGCAAACTAAGAAGAATCGCTATTTCAACATATAGCCCAACATGGCTTCCACGCAAACATACAAAGTAGGGGAATGTCAACGTCTGCGTTGTATTCGCAATAACATGCGAGTTCAGAATTGATATCCAAATGCAGTCTAGGACACCAGTTCAGTTTCCGGCATGGTTACAGGGAGGCCTGCTCTCAACAGCTCGTATAAGCCCAATCAATGGGAAGGCAGAATTCAACTTTTACAACTCGAGTTTGCAGCCCAGTGAAAGACCAGATCTGAAAGATAGTGATGATTCATGTTCTGCTTGGAAAGGAGAATCTGGAAATGCATGCATTTTCATTACTCTCTGTATGATTGAAGAGAAAGGAAACTAAGAAGAATCGCTATTTCAACACATAGCCCAACATGGCCTCCACGCAAACATACAAAGTAGGGGAATGTCAACGTCTGCGTTGTATTCGCAATAACATGCGAGTTCAGAATTGATATCCAAATGCAGTCTAGGACACCAGTTCAGTTTCCGGCATGGTTACAGGGAGGCGTGCTCTCAACAACTCGTATAAGCCCTATCAATGGGAAGGCAGAATTCCTTTTACAACTCGAGTTTGCAGCCCAGTGAAAGACCATATCTGAAAGACAGTGATGATTCATGTTCTGCTTGGAAAGGAGAATCTGGAAATGCATGCATTTTCATTACTCTCTGTATGATTGAAGAGAAAGCAAACTAAGAAGAATCGCTATTTCAACATATAGCCCAACATGGCTTCCACGCAAACATACAAAGTAGGGGAATGTCAACGTCTGCGTTGTATTCGCAATAACATGCGAGTTCAGAATTGATATCCAAATGCAGTCTAGGACACCAGTTCAGTTTCCGGCATGGTTACAGGGAGGCCTGCTCTCAACAGCTCGTATAAGCCCAATCAATGGGAAGGCAGAATTCAACTTTTACAACTCGAGTTTGCAGCCCAGTGAAAGACCAGATCTGAAAGATAGTGATGATTCATGTTCTGCTTGGAAAGGAGAATCTGGAAATGCATGCATTTTCATTACTCTCTGTATGATTGAAGAGAAAGCAAACTAAGAAGAATCGCTATTTCAACATATAGCCCAACATGGCCTCCAGGCAAACATACAAAGTAGGGGAATGTCAACGTCTGCGTTGTATTCGCAATAACATGCGAGTTCAGAATTGATATCCAAATGCAGTCTAGGACACCAGTTCAGTTTCCGGCATGGTTACAGGGAGGCCTGCTCTCAACAACTCGTATAAGCCCTATCAATGGGAAGGCAGAATTCAACTTTTACAACTCGAGTTTGCAGCCCAGTGAAAGACCATATCTGAAAGACAGTGATGATTCATGTTCTGCTTGGAAAGGAGAATCTGGAAATGCATGCATTTTCATTACTCTCTGTATGATTGAAGAGAAAGCAAACTAAGAAGAATCGCTATTTCAACATATAGCCCAACATGGCTTCCACGCAAACATACAAAGTAGGGGAATGTCAACGTCTGCGTTGTATTCGCAATAACATGCGAGTTCAGAATTGATATCCAAATGCAGTCTAGGACACCAGTTCAGTTTCCGGCATGGTTACAGGGAGGCCTGCTCTCAACAGCTCGTATAAGCCCAATCAATGGGAAGGCAGAATTCAACTTTTACAACTCGAGTTTGCAGCCCAGTGAAAGACCAGATCTGAAAGATAGTGATGATTCATGTTCTGCTTGGAAAGGAGAATCTGGAAATGCATGCATTTTCATTACTCTCTGTATGATTGAAGAGAAAGGAAACTAAGAAGAATCGCTATTTCAAAACATAGCCCAACATGGCCTCCACGCAAACATACAAAGTAGGGGAATGTCAACGTCTGCGTTGTATTCGCAATAACATGCGAGTTCAGAATTGATATCCAAATGCAGTCTAGGACACCAGTTCAGTTTCCGGCATGGTTACAGGGAGGCCTGCTCTCAACAACTCGTATAAGCCCTATCAATGGGAAGGCAGAATTCAACTTTTACAACTCGAGTTTGCAGCCCAGTGAAAGACCAGATCTGAAAGATAGTGATGATTCATGTTCTGCTTGGAAAGGAGAATCTGGAAATGCATGCATTTTCATTACTCTCTGTATGATTGAAGAGAAAGGAAACTAAGAAGAATCGCTATTTCAACACATAGCCCAACATGGCCTCCACGCAAACATACAAAGTAGGGGAATGTCAACGTCTGCGTTGTATTCGCAATAACATGCGAGTTCAGAATTGATATCCAAATGCAGTCTAGGACACCAGTTCAGTTTCCGGCATGGTTACAGGGAGGCCTGCTCTCGACAACTCGTATAAGCCCTATCAATGGGAAGGCAGAATTCAACTTTTACAACTCGAGTTTGCAGCCCAGTGAAAGACCATATCTGAAAGACAGTGATGATTCATGTTCTGCTGGGAAAGGAGAATCTGGAAATGCATGCATTTTCATTACTCTCTGTATGATTGAAGAGAAAGCAAACTAAGAAGAATCGCTATTTCAACATATAGCCCAACATGGCTTCCACGCAAACATACAAAGTAGGGGAATGTCAACGTCTGCGTTGTATTCGCAATAACATGCGAGTTCAGAATTGATATCCAAATGCAGTCTAGGACACCAGTTCAGTTTCCGGCATGGTTACAGGGAGGCCTGCTCTCAACAGCTCGTATAAGCCCAATCAATGGGAAGGCAGAATTCAACTTTTACAACTCGAGTTTGCAGCCCAGTGAAAGACCAGATCTGAAAGATAGTGATGATTCATGTTCTGCTTGGAAAGGAGAATCTGGAAATGCATGCATTTTCATTACTCTCTGTATGATTGAAGAGAAAGGAAACTAAGAAGAATCGCTATTTCAACACATAGCCCAACATGGCCTCCACGCAAACATACAAAGTAGGGGAATGTCAACGTCTGCGTTGTATTCGCAATAACATGCGAGTTCAGAATTGATATCCAAATGCAGTCTAGGACACCAGTTCAGTTTCCGGCATGGTTACAGGGAGGCCTGCTCTCGACAACTCGTATAAGCCCTATCAATGGGAAGGCAGAATTCAACTTTTACAACTCGAGTTTGCAGCCCAGTGAAAGACCATATCTGAAAGACAGTGATGATTCATGTTCTGCTGGGAAAGGAGAATCTGGAAATGCATGCATTTTCATTACTCTCTGTATGATTGAAGAGAAAGCAAACTAAGAAGAATCGCTATTTCAACATATAGCCCAACATGGCTTCCACGCAAACATACAAAGTAGGGGAATGTCAACGTCTGCGTTGTATTCGCAATAACATGCGAGTTCAGAATTGATATCCAAATGCAGTCTAGGACACCAGTTCAGTTTCCGGCATGGTTACAGGGAGGCCTGCTCTCAACAGCTCGTATAAGCCCAATCAATGGGAAGGCAGAATTCAACTTTTACAACTCGAGTTTGCAGCCCAGTGAAAGACCAGATCTGAAAGATAGTGATGATTCATGTTCTGCTTGGAAAGGAGAATCTGGAAATGCATGCATTTTCATTACTCTCTGTATGATTGAAGAGAAAGGAAACTAAGAAGAATCGCTATTTCAACACATAGCCCAACATGGCCTCCACGCAAACATACAAAGTAGGGGAATGTCAACGTCTGCGTTGTATTCGCAATAACATGCGAGTTCAGAATTGATATCCAAATGCAGTCTAGGACACCAGTTCAGTTTCCGGCATGGTTACAGGGAGGCGTGCTCTCAACAGCTCGTATAAGCCCAATCAATGGGAAGGCAGAATTCAACTTTTACAACTCGAGTTTGCAGCCCAGTGAAAGACCAGATCTGAAAGATAGTGATGATTCATGTTCTGCTTGGAAAGGAGAATCTGGAAATGCACGCATTTTCATTACTCTCTGTATGATTGAAGAGAAAGCAAACTAAGAAGAATCGCTATTTCAACATATAGCCCAACATGGCTTCCACGCAAACATACAAAGTAGGGGAATGTCAACGTCTGCGTTGTATTCGCAATAACATGCGAGTTCAGAATTGATATCCAAATGCAGTCTAGGACACCAGTTCAGTTTCCGGCATGGTTACAGGGAGGCCTGCTCTCAACAGCTCGTATAAGCCCAATCAATGGGAAGGCAGAATTCAACTTTTACAACTCGAGTTTGCAGCCCAGTGAAAGACCAGATCTGAAAGATAGTGATGATTCATGTTCTGCTTGGAAAGGAGAATCTGGAAATGCATGCATTTTCATTACTCTCTGTATGATTGAAGAGAAAGCAAACTAAGAAGAATCGCTATTTCAACATATAGCCCAACATGGCCTCCAGGCAAACATACAAAGTAGGGGAATGTCAACGTCTGCGTTGTATTCGCAATAACATGCGAGTTCAGAATTGATATCCAAATGCAGTCTAGGACACCAGTTCAGTTTCCGGCATGGTTACAGGGAGGCCTGCTCTCAACAACTCGTATAAGCCCTATCAATGGGAAGGCAGAATTCAACTTTTACAACTCGAGTTTGCAGCCCAGTGAAAGACCATATCTGAAAGACAGTGATGATTCATGTTCTGCTTGGAAAGGAGAATCTGGAAATGCATGCATTTTCATTACTCTCTGTATGATTGAAGAGAAAGCAAACTAAGAAGAATCGCTATTTCAACATATAGCCCAACATGGCTTCCACGCAAACATACAAAGTAGGGGAATGTCAACGTCTGCGTTGTATTCGCAATAACATGCGAGTTCAGAATTGATATCCAAATGCAGTCTAGGACACCAGTTCAGTTTCCGGCATGGTTACAGGGAGGCCTGCTCTCAACAGCTCGTATAAGCCCAATCAATGGGAAGGCAGAATTCAACTTTTACAACTCGAGTTTGCAGCCCAGTGAAAGACCAGATCTGAAAGATAGTGATGATTCATGTTCTGCTTGGAAAGGAGAATCTGGAAATGCATGCATTTTCATTACTCTCTGTATGATTGAAGAGAAAGGAAACTAAGAAGAATCGCTATTTCAAAACATAGCCCAACATGGCCTCCACGCAAACATACAAAGTAGGGGAATGTCAACGTCTGCGTTGTATTCGCAATAACATGCGAGTTCAGAATTGATATCCAAATGCAGTCTAGGACACCAGTTCAGTTTCCGGCATGGTTACAGGGAGGCCTGCTCTCAACAACTCGTATAAGCCCTATCAATGGGAAGGCAGAATTCAACTTTTACAACTCGAGTTTGCAGCCCAGTGAAAGACCATATCTGAAAGACAGTGATGATTCATGTTCTGCTTGGAAAGGAGAATCTGGAAATGCATGCATTTTCATTACTCTCTGTATGATTGAAGAGAAAGCAAACTAAGAAGAATCGCTATTTCAACATATAGCCCAACATGGCTTCCACGCAAACATACAAAGTAGGGGAATGTCAACGTCTGCGTTGTATTCGCAATAACATGCGAGTTCAGAATTGATATCCAAATGCAGTCTAGGACACCAGTTCAGTTTCCGGCATGGTTACAGGGAGGCCTGCTCTCAACAGCTCGTATAAGCCCAATCAATGGGAAGGCAGAATTCAACTTTTACAACTCGAGTTTGCAGCCCAGTGAAAGACCAGATCTGAAAGATAGTGATGATTCATGTTCTGCTTGGAAAGGAGAATCTGGAAATGCACGCATTTTCATTACTCTCTGTATGATTGAAGAGAAAGCAAACTAAGAAGAATCGCTATTTCAACATATAGCCCAACATGGCTTCCACGCAAACATACAAAGTAGGGGAATGTCAACGTCTGCGTTGTATTCGCAATAACATGCGAGTTCAGAATTGATATCCAAATGCAGTCTAGGACACCAGTTCAGTTTCCGGCATGGTTACAGGGAGGCCTGCTCTCAACAGCTCGTATAAGCCCAATCAATGGGAAGGCAGAATTCAACTTTTACAACTCGAGTTTGCAGCCCAGTGAAAGACCAGATCTGAAAGATAGTGATGATTCATGTTCTGCTTGGAAAGGAGAATCTGGAAATGCATGCATTTTCATTACTCTCTGTATGATTGAAGAGAAAGGAAACTAAGAAGAATCGCTATTTCAACACATAGCCCAACATGGCCTCCACGCAAACATACAAAGTAGGGGAATGTCAACGTCTGCGTTGTATTCGCAATAACATGCGAGTTCAGAATTGATATCCAAATGCAGTCTAGGACACCAGTTCAGTTTCCGGCATGGTTACAGGGAGGCCTGCTCTCGACAACTCGTATAAGCCCTATCAATGGGAAGGCAGAATTCAACTTTTACAACTCGAGTTTGCAGCCCAGTGAAAGACCATATCTGAAAGACAGTGATGATTCATGTTCTGCTGGGAAAGGAGAATCTGGAAATGCATGCATTTTCATTACTCTCTGTATGATTGAAGAGAAAGGAAACTAAGAAGAATCGCTATTTCAACACATAGCCCAACATGGCCTCCACGCAAACATACAAAGTAGGGGAATGTCAACGTCTGCGTTGTATTCGCAATAACATGCGAGTTCAGAATTGATATCCAAATGCAGTCTAGGACACCAGTTCAGTTTCCGGCATGGTTACAGGGAGGCCTGCTCTCGACAACTCGTATAAGCCCTATCAATGGGAAGGCAGAATTCAACTTTTACAACTCGAGTTTGCAGCCCAGTGAAAGACCATATCTGAAAGACAGTGATGATTCATGTTCTGCTGGGAAAGGAGAATCTGGAAATGCATGCATTTTCATTACTCTCTGTATGATTGAAGAGAAAGCAAACTAAGAAGAATCGCTATTTCAACATATAGCCCAACATGGCTTCCACGCAAACATACAAAGTAGGGGAATGTCAACGTCTGCGTTGTATTCGCAATAACATGCGAGTTCAGAATTGATATCCAAATGCAGTCTAGGACACCAGTTCAGTTTCCGGCATGGTTACAGGGAGGCCTGCTCTCAACAGCTCGTATAAGCCCAATCAATGGGAAGGCAGAATTCAACTTTTACAACTCGAGTTTGCAGCCCAGTGAAAGACCAGATCTGAAAGATAGTGATGATTCATGTTCTGCTTGGAAAGGAGAATCTGGAAATGCATGCATTTTCATTACTCTCTGTATGATTGAAGAGAAAGGAAACTAAGAAGAATCGCTATTTCAACACATAGCCCAACATGGCCTCCACGCAAACATACAAAGTAGGGGAATGTCAACGTCTGCGTTGTATTCGCAATAACATGCGAGTTCAGAATTGATATCCAAATGCAGTCTAGGACACCAGTTCAGTTTCCGGCATGGTTACAGGGAGGCGTGCTCTCAACAACTCGTATAAGCCCTATCAATGGGAAGGCAGAATTCCTTTTACAACTCGAGTTTGCAGCCCAGTGAAAGACCATATCTGAAAGACAGTGATGATTCATGTTCTGCTTGGAAAGGAGAATCTGGAAATGCATGCATTTTCATTACTCTCTGTATGATTGAAGAGAAAGCAAACTAAGAAGAATCGCTATTTCAACATATAGCCCAACATGGCTTCCACGCAAACATACAAAGTAGGGGAATGTCAACGTCTGCGTTGTATTCGCAATAACATGCGAGTTCAGAATTGATATCCAAATGCAGTCTAGGACACCAGTTCAGTTTCCGGCATGGTTACAGGGAGGCCTGCTCTCAACAGCTCGTATAAGCCCAATCAATGGGAAGGCAGAATTCAACTTTTACAACTCGAGTTTGCAGCCCAGTGAAAGACCAGATCTGAAAGATAGTGATGATTCATGTTCTGCTTGGAAAGGAGAATCTGGAAATGCATGCATTTTCATTACTCTCTGTATGATTGAAGAGAAAGCAAACTAAGAAGAATCGCTATTTCAACATATAGCCCAACATGGCCTCCAGGCAAACATACAAAGTAGGGGAATGTCAACGTCTGCGTTGTATTCGCAATAACATGCGAGTTCAGAATTGATATCCAAATGCAGTCTAGGACACCAGTTCAGTTTCCGGCATGGTTACAGGGAGGCCTGCTCTCAACAACTCGTATAAGCCCTATCAATGGGAAGGCAGAATTCAACTTTTACAACTCGAGTTTGCAGCCCAGTGAAAGACCATATCTGAAAGACAGTGATGATTCATGTTCTGCTTGGAAAGGAGAATCTGGAAATGCATGCATTTTCATTACTCTCTGTATGATTGAAGAGAAAGCAAACTAAGAAGAATCGCTATTTCAACATATAGCCCAACATGGCTTCCACGCAAACATACAAAGTAGGGGAATGTCAACGTCTGCGTTGTATTCGCAATAACATGCGAGTTCAGAATTGATATCCAAATGCAGTCTAGGACACCAGTTCAGTTTCCGGCATGGTTACAGGGAGGCCTGCTCTCAACAGCTCGTATAAGCCCAATCAATGGGAAGGCAGAATTCAACTTTTACAACTCGAGTTTGCAGCCCAGTGAAAGACCAGATCTGAAAGATAGTGATGATTCATGTTCTGCTTGGAAAGGAGAATCTGGAAATGCATGCATTTTCATTACTCTCTGTATGATTGAAGAGAAAGGAAACTAAGAAGAATCGCTATTTCAAAACATAGCCCAACATGGCCTCCACGCAAACATACAAAGTAGGGGAATGTCAACGTCTGCGTTGTATTCGCAATAACATGCGAGTTCAGAATTGATATCCAAATGCAGTCTAGGACACCAGTTCAGTTTCCGGCATGGTTACAGGGAGGCCTGCTCTCAACAACTCGTATAAGCCCTATCAATGGGAAGGCAGAATTCAACTTTTACAACTCGAGTTTGCAGCCCAGTGAAAGACCATATCTGAAAGACAGTGATGATTCATGTTCTGCTTGGAAAGGAGAATCTGGAAATGCATGCATTTTCATTACTCTCTGTATGATTGAAGAGAAAGCAAACTAAGAAGAATCGCTATTTCAACATATAGCCCAACATGGCTTCCACGCAAACATACAAAGTAGGGGAATGTCAACGTCTGCGTTGTATTCGCAATAACATGCGAGTTCAGAATTGATATCCAAATGCAGTCTAGGACACCAGTTCAGTTTCCGGCATGGTTACAGGGAGGCCTGCTCTCAACAGCTCGTATAAGCCCAATCAATGGGAAGGCAGAATTCAACTTTTACAACTCGAGTTTGCAGCCCAGTGAAAGACCAGATCTGAAAGATAGTGATGATTCATGTTCTGCTTGGAAAGGAGAATCTGGAAATGCACGCATTTTCATTACTCTCTGTATGATTGAAGAGAAAGCAAACTAAGAAGAATCGCTATTTCAACATATAGCCCAACATGGCTTCCACGCAAACATACAAAGTAGGGGAATGTCAACGTCTGCGTTGTATTCGCAATAACATGCGAGTTCAGAATTGATATCCAAATGCAGTCTAGGACACCAGTTCAGTTTCCGGCATGGTTACAGGGAGGCCTGCTCTCAACAGCTCGTATAAGCCCAATCAATGGGAAGGCAGAATTCAACTTTTACAACTCGAGTTTGCAGCCCAGTGAAAGACCAGATCTGAAAGATAGTGATGATTCATGTTCTGCTTGGAAAGGAGAATCTGGAAATGCATGCATTTTCATTACTCTCTGTATGATTGAAGAGAAAGGAAACTAAGAAGAATCGCTATTTCAACACATAGCCCAACATGGCCTCCACGCAAACATACAAAGTAGGGGAATGTCAACGTCTGCGTTGTATTCGCAATAACATGCGAGTTCAGAATTGATATCCAAATGCAGTCTAGGACACCAGTTCAGTTTCCGGCATGGTTACAGGGAGGCCTGCTCTCGACAACTCGTATAAGCCCTATCAATGGGAAGGCAGAATTCAACTTTTACAACTCGAGTTTGCAGCCCAGTGAAAGACCATATCTGAAAGACAGTGATGATTCATGTTCTGCTGGGAAAGGAGAATCTGGAAATGCATGCATTTTCATTACTCTCTGTATGATTGAAGAGAAAGCAAACTAAGAAGAATCGCTATTTCAACATATAGCCCAACATGGCTTCCACGCAAACATACAAAGTAGGGGAATGTCAACGTCTGCGTTGTATTCGCAATAACATGCGAGTTCAGAATTGATATCCAAATGCAGTCTAGGACACCAGTTCAGTTTCCGGCATGGTTAGAGGGAGGCCTGCTCTCAACAACTCGGATAAGACCTATCAATGGGGAGGGAGAATTCAACTTTTACAACTCTAGTTTGCAGCTCAGTGAAAGACCAGATCTGAAAGATAGTGATGATTCATGTTCTGCTTGGAAAGGAGAATCTGGAAATGCATGCATTTTCATTACTCTCTGTATGATTGAAGAGAAAGCAAACTAAGAAGAATCGCTATTTCAACACATAGCCCAACATGGCCTCCAGGCAAACATACAAAGTAGGGGAATGTCAAGGTCTGCGTTGTATTCGCAATAACATGCGAGTTCAGAATTGATATCCAAATGCAGTCTAGGACACCAGTTCAGTTTCCGGCATGGTTACAGGGAGGCCTGCTCTCAACAACTCGTATAAGCCCAATCAATGGGAAGGCAGAATTGAACTTTTACAACTCGAGTTTGCAGCCCAGTGAAAGACCATATCTGAAAGACAGTGATGATTCATGTTCTGCTTGGAAAGGAGAATCTGGAAATGCATGCATTTTCATTACTCTCTGTATGATTGAAGAGAAAGCAAACTAAGAAGAATCGCTATTTCAACATATAGCCCAACATGGCTTCCACGCAAACATACAAAGTAGGGGAATGTCAACGTCTGCGTTGTATTCGCAATAACATGCGAGTTCAGAATTGATATCCAAATGCAGTCTAGGACACCAGTTCAGTTTCCGGCATGGTTACAGGGAGGCCTGCTCTCAACAGCTCGTATAAGCCCAATCAATGGGAAGGCAGAATTCAACTTTTACAACTCGAGTTTGCAGCCCAGTGAAAGACCAGATCTGAAAGATAGTGATGATTCATGTTCTGCTTGGAAAGGAGAATCTGGAAATGCATGCATTTTCATTACTCTCTGTATGATTGAAGAGAAAGCAAACTAAGAAGAATCGCTATTTCAACATATAGCCCAACATGGCCTCCAGGCAAACATACAAAGTAGGGGAATGTCAACGTCTGCGTTGTATTCGCAATAACATGCGAGTTCAGAATTGATATCCAAATGCAGTCTAGGACACCAGTTCAGTTTCCGGCATGGTTACAGGGAGGCCTGCTCTCAACAACTCGTATAAGCCCTATCAATGGGAAGGCAGAATTCAACTTTTACAACTCGAGTTTGCAGCCCAGTGAAAGACCATATCTGAAAGACAGTGATGATTCATGTTCTGCTTGGAAAGGAGAATCTGGAAATGCATGCATTTTCATTACTCTCTGTATGATTGAAGAGAAAGCAAACTAAGAAGAATCGCTATTTCAACATATAGCCCAACATGGCTTCCACGCAAACATACAAAGTAGGGGAATGTCAACGTCTGCGTTGTATTCGCAATAACATGCGAGTTCAGAATTGATATCCAAATGCAGTCTAGGACACCAGTTCAGTTTCCGGCATGGTTACAGGGAGGCCTGCTCTCAACAGCTCGTATAAGCCCAATCAATGGGAAGGCAGAATTCAACTTTTACAACTCGAGTTTGCAGCCCAGTGAAAGACCAGATCTGAAAGATAGTGATGATTCATGTTCTGCTTGGAAAGGAGAATCTGGAAATGCATGCATTTTCATTACTCTCTGTATGATTGAAGAGAAAGGAAACTAAGAAGAATCGCTATTTCAACACATAGCCCAACATGGCCTCCACGCAAACATACAAAGTAGGGGAATGTCAACGTCTGCGTTGTATTCGCAATAACATGCGAGTTCAGAATTGATATCCAAATGCAGTCTAGGACACCAGTTCAGTTTCCGGCATGGTTACAGGGAGGCCTGCTCTCAACAACTCGTATAAGACCTATCAATGGGGAGGCAGAATTCAACTTTTACAACTCTAGTTTGCAGCTCAGTGAAAGACCAGATCTGAAAGATAGTGATGATTCATGTTCTGCTTGGAAAGGAGAATCTGGAAATGCATGCATTTTCATTACTCTCTGTATGATTGAAGAGAAAGCAAACTAAGAAGAATCGCTATTTCAACATATAGCCCAACATGGCCTCCAGGCAAACATACAAAGTAGGGGAATGTCAACGTCTGCGTTGTATTCGCAATAACATGCGAGTTCAGAATTGATATCCAAATGCAGTCTAGGACACCAGTTCAGTTTCCGGCATGGTTACAGGGAGGCCTGCTCTCAACAACTCGTATAAGCCCTATCAATGGGAAGGCAGAATTCAACTTTTACAACTCGAGTTTGCAGCCCAGTGAAAGACCATATCTGAAAGACAGTGATGATTCATGTTCTGCTTGGAAAGGAGAATCTGGAAATGCATGCGTTTTCATTACTCTCTGTATGATTGAAGAGAAAGCAAATTAAGAAGAATCGCTATTTCAACATATAGCCCAACATGGCTTCCACGCAAACATACAAAGTAGGGGAATGTCAACGTCTGCGTTGTATTCGCAATAACATGCGAGTTCAGAATTGATATCCAAATGCAGTCTAGGACACCAGTTCAGTTTCCGGCATGGTTACAGGGAGGCCTGCTCTCAACAGCTCGTATAAGCCCAATCAATGGGAAGGCAGAATTCAACTTTTACAACTCGAGTTTGCAGCCCAGTGAAAGACCAGATCTGAAAGATAGTGATGATTCATGTTCTGCTTGGAAAGGAGAATCTGGAAATGCATGCATTTTCATTACTCTCTGTATGATTGAAGAGAAAGGAAACTAAGAAGAATCGCTATTTCAACACATAGCCCAACATGGCCTCCACGCAAACATACAAAGTAGGGGAATGTCAACGTCTGCGTTGTATTCGCAATAACATGCGAGTTCAGAATTGATATCCAAATGCAGTCTAGGACACCAGTTCAGTTTCCGGCATGGTTACAGGGAGGCCTGCTCTCAACAACTCGTATAAGACCTATCAATGGGGAGGCAGAATTCAACTTTTACAACTCTAGTTTGCAGCTCAGTGAAAGACCAGATCTGAAAGATAGTGATGATTCATGTTCTGCTTGGAAAGGAGAATCTGGAAATGCATGCATTTTCATTACTCTCTGTATGATTGAAGAGAAAGCAAACTAAGAAGAATCGCTATTTCAACACATAGCCCAACATGGCCTCCAGGCAAACATACAAAGTAGGGGAATGTCAACGTCTGCGTTGTATTCGCAATAACATGCGAGTTCAGAATTGATATCCAAATGCAGTCTAGGACACCAGTTCAGTTTCCGGCATGGTTACAGGGAGGCCTGCTCTCAACAACTCGTATAAGCCCTATCAATGGGAAGGCAGAATTCAACTTTTACAACTCGAGTTTGCAGCCCAGTGAAAGACCATATCTGAAAGACAGTGATGATTCATGTTCTGCTTGGAAAGGAGAATCTGGAAATGCATGCATTTTCATTACTCTCTGTATGATTGAAGAGAAAGCAAACTAAGAAGAATCGCTATTTCAACATATAGCCCAACATGGTTTCCACGCAAACATACAAAGTAGGGGAATGTCAACGTCTGCGTTGTATTCGCTATAACATGCGAATTCAGAATTGATATCCAAATGCAGTCTAGGACACCAGTTCAGTTTCCGGCATGGTTAGAGGGAGGCCTGCTCTCAACAACTCGTATAAGACCTATCAATGGGGAGGGAGAATTCAACTTTTACAACTCTAGTTTGCAGCTCAGAGAAAGACCAGATCTGAAAGATAGTGATGATTCATGTTCTGCTTGGAAAGGAGAATCTGGAAATGCATGCATTTTCATTACTCTCTGTATGATTGAAGAGAAAGCAAACTAAGAAGAATCACTATTTCAACACATAGCCCAACATGGCCTCCAGGCAAACATACAAAGTAGGGGAATGTCAACCTCTGCGTTGTATTCGCAATAACATGCGAGTTCAGAATTGATATCCAAATGCAGTCTAGGACACCAGTTCAGTTTCCGGCATGGTTACAGGGAGGCCTGCTCTCAACAACTCGTATAAGCCCTATCAATGGGAAGGCAGAATTCAACTTTTACAACTCGAGTTTGCAGCCCAGTGAAAGACCATATCTGAAAGACAGTGATGATTCATGTTCTGCTTGGAAAGGAGAATCTGGAAATGCATGCATTTTCATTACTCTCTGTATGATTGAAGAGAAAGCAAACTAAGAAGAATCGCTATTTCAACATATAGCCCAACATGGCTTCCACGCAAACATACAAAGTAGGGGAATGTCAACGTCTGCGTTGTATTCGCAATAACATGCGAGTTCAGAATTGATATCCAAATGCAGTCTAGGACACCAGTTCAGTTTCCGGCATGGTTACAGGGAGGCCTGCTCTCAACAACTCGTATAAGCCCTATCAATGGGAAGGCAGAATTCAACTTTTACAACTCTAGTTTGCAGCCCAGTGAAAGACCATATCTGAAAGACAGTGATGATTCATGTTCTGCTTGGAAAGGAGAATCTGGAAATGCATGCATTTTCATTACTCTCTGTATGATTGAAGAGAAAGACCTGAAAGACCTGTTCAACCGACGTCCGGATCCAGAGACGCCACGGAACGATTGAGTAGCTGAAGAGGCCATCAGACCCCGACCGAGATGGGTCCGTGGTGCGGGGCCTCGATCCGGCCGGGCCGGCCTTGACGAACGGAGAGGGTCTGCAAGAGAATTCCATCTGGTGGGATCCAGGAGGTGGGCCTTCTCTGTAATAGCACCTGCCCTTTGGAATATCCTTCCCCCGGAAGCGAGATTGGCTCCCTCCCTCCTGGACTTTTGGAAACATCTAAAGACCTGGTTCTGTAATTATGCCTGGGGCAGGAGGGAGAGTAGCCATTCTTGGGGATGGTTAGTTTCTTAGCAGGACCCAGCTCTGCCTGCAACTCATAAAGAACTTTCAGCCATCATGGTTTTTATTATATTTATTGTATTATGTATTATAGTCTTTTTATAGTTTTAAATTTTTATTTATGTTTTATCGTAAACCACCCAGAGTCCCTTTTGGGAGATGGGCGGTGATAAATTTGATTGATTGATTGATTGATTGATTGATTGATTGATTGAAATCAATCAATCAATCAATCAATCAATCAATCTACACATGCTCCTAATCAGGGTCAGATTGGTTTCCTACAAAAGGTTATGAACAGTAAAAATAAAAGTAACACAGATGATTTTCTAATAGGAGGCGTCTTTAACATTGATGCATTAAAATCTCTGATTGCAATGTAGAAGAAGACTTCAAAAGTCAATGCATGGTCATGGTTGGAGTTGCCTGGATACGTAGTCCCCTGTGCGGAGGGAACAGACTCCACGTGAGCTGGACACTGAGGAACGAAAGCTTCCACTTGGCACAGCTCAGCGTCCAGAGCAATAAATGCGTCCCTCGTAACCGTGAGGACGCCAGGCATCCTTCTCAGTCCCCTGCAGCTTGGAGAAGTGGGACCTCTTCTTCTGCTTGGTCTTCTTCTTCTGCTTGGTCCAGCCTCTTGGGAACCATGTAGAGGTGGTTGTGTAAGTAGGGGGTCCATTTCCTGGGCAGAGTGACCGGAAGATGGCTGATGGTGAGGCTGGGTGCACTTACACTCTGTGGCACCGTGGCATGATGGGGGGGCTCAGGAGGGTCCGAAAGCCTGGAGCGTCCCATCCAAGCAAAGACCGGTCCCGGGGATAGCAGTGGTCGGGTGCTGTCGTGTTGACCTCTCTGGGAAAGGTTCTCTTCTGCATCGTCGAAGAGGACTGTGCTGAGGTCTGTAAGGAAGGACAACATGAGCAAGCTCCCCATCCCCTGGAGGCAGCCTTTGGGCCTTCCAGAAGCCAGAGAGCTCCCTTCTGCAGGAAGAAACCACATGCCTGTTCCCTTCCGGCTCTGCAAGTCCAGAAAGGGGCATTTTCCAGCATTGGAGAGGGGAAGATGCATCTTTGGGAATCTGGGGAAGCGGCCTTGGGGAGAGGCAGCGAAGATCCTTTGCTTCGTCCAGGTCTGGTTTGTCGGGCGGCATACAAATTTGATAAATCACTTGCTTTCCAAATAGTTTATTCCTACTGCCAGGGAGCCATTCTTGCATTTTCAACTCCCCTTACCTCTTACCCGATTCCTGCTCTTGGCTGTTCTGAGAATAAGGAGAAAAGAAAGAAAAATACAAATACAGTAAAGAAAAAGAAAATATATATCTGACGAAGCGACTTCCAAACTGGGCCAGCTGGCTTTGAATGACGTTCCACACCCAGTCACCCACCCCCATCCCCACCCCGACCACGGGACTAAATTTATTCATTTACAAGGTGTTTTAAGATACTCAGTTGCTTCTCCTGAGACAGGCCAGCACTGGGGATTTCACTTGTTTCTTATTAGAATGACTTAGATATTGGAGTTCTGCTTTGTTTGTTTTAGGATTTGGGTGTAAGCATTTAGCATTTTTAATTAAGTTGAACCTGCTTTGGGAAGGGTTTTGTTCTGAAAAGCAGGATAAAAATGTTAAATCCTGATGAAAGGTTAGGACAGGGTTTGAGGGCATAATTGGCGACCCCTGAAATAGTGGGATCTTGGTGTTCCCAGCATTGCAAACTTGAGCTACCCATCTTCTTGGCTATTCTGCCCAAAATAACCTCATTCGGAATTCTAGATCGTGCCTGCAAATTACATCAATCCTGGGTAGTTCTAGAGGTAACCTAATCTGCCACCAGAATTAAGTTTGGATCTTCCTCTAGCTCAGGGGAAGCTAGAAATTGCTGGTAAAGCAACTCTAGGTTCCTTCCTTGGATAGCTGGTGAACGAGAAAATAGGCTAAGTGAATGAGCAGCTTCACCATTTTTGGTTTCCCCAGGGGGCACTTGGGGGCATTGTCTGCAGGTGGGGACCTAGCCCAGTTGCTCTATGACACGCCCTGGGCATCGGCAGACATCAGGAGACAACTTAGCAGGCCTGGGTCATTTTGTGACCTGCCCTGAGAGGTTCAGCTCTTTGGGTGGCAATCAAGAGACAGCCTGAAATCCATACGTGGATTTCCTTTGTGCAGGTGAAATGGATTTCAGCTTTGGCTGCTCCTGGGAGCCTGGCTTCCTCCTCCTGGCCATGGCCATCCTGGCCTTTGTCCTGTTCCTAACCAGGAAGGTCTTCAATGGCCAGTGCTCTGCTGACCTGGAGCGCCTCCAACCTCGGAGGAGCAGCCAAGCCAGGTCCCGAAGGTGGTCTGGAGCCCAGCAGGTGGGTGGATCACTGGCTGGTGGGCTGGGGGCGGTGGTTCTCCCCACGGATTCAACCAGGGCTGTCCACAGGGTGTGACAAAAGAAATCACGAGACATGGCTGCCATCTTTATACATTTGACCATGCCCTGTGGACACCCTAGAATGGCGGTTCTTGAACCGTTTGACCCCCTGATCCCTTCTCCCGGTCTTGAAGGATGTCATTGGCCCCACAAGAAACCTGTCAGCATCTGTGATTTTCCACAAGGGTCTCAGCAGCGGCAGTCCCAAACTGGACCTTCGACTCACAGACGAGCGATCCCAAATGGCTCCTCCCCCCCCACCCCAGGAATGCCCGATTCCCGCCGTGGGTAATGCCCCCCAGCTCTGCTCCGGGACGGGAGCGGAGGGCATCCAAGGGTTTGGGAGGTCCCTGCACAGGCCGTCTTGCTGAGCACAGAGGCCGATTGGGAGGTGCCTAAAGGGGTGGGGAGCAAAGACAAGCCGTCCTGTGCTCCGAGGGCCACCTTCCTGAAGAGCTCTCGGGGAGGAGGAGGCTGCAAAACTTCAGTCTCGTGGTCTCCCCATCAAAGGTCACTTTTGTTCCTAAGCAAAGTGCTAGGAATGTTTCAACTGCCTCCTGCTTCATTCTTTGCTTGAAACCAGGTTTACGCAGGTCTTCTGAGCAAATGGCTACGCTTGGCCACCAGGGCCTGTGCTCCAAGCGGTTGACACGGAGAAGACAGAAAGGCGGCAGGGTCAGGAGAAAAATATAACTGTGGTCAATCTGAATTCGGTGGCTACAGTCAGAGTCTTCTCTTTCAGTACATTCTAGCAACACCCTTAATGTAGCCACCGAATTAACCGGTTTTCTGCCTTGGCCCAATGCACTGAACCTTCAGGTCAATAAAGGGATTGGTTCTGCACAATAGGCTAAACCACAAAAGATCTATTCCAAAGTAACCCAAAGCGGGAAGGGGGGAATATCACTTTTAAAATAAAAATAAAACACTGACAGCTTTGAAGTGGGCTGGGCACGGCAGCATGGATGGCTTTTCCAGCCCTGGGGAGTAAAGGCAGGACCTACTTGAGAAAGCAGCAGAGTGATTAAAACTGAAAAAGAAAAGAAAAAGAAAAAACCCTCTAAATTATATCTATTTTGATCAATTTTATTGAAAAGATCATGTATGTGAAAGGGAGACTACAGAGGCACTTTTGATATACTGCTTTCAACTTCAACATTCTACTCCCATTTTTCAACAAGGGGTGAAAAAGGTCAAATGGGGCAGATGCAGGGTCTCTCTGGAAGGCACATCTGCAGCCCGGAGGCCGAGGAGCCTCTGCCCGTCAAGTAACTCCCTCTGCCCTCTCTTCCCAGCAGGGTCCCCCCAACCTCCGAGACCAGGAAGAGGACATCATGGGAATAGTAGAAGGTAACGTGAAGGCACACACCCCCCCTGTGCCCCCGTGGCCGGCCCCGCCAGCCACAGGAAGGGCTCTTCCTCTCCCCTTTTACTCCTTATCCCAGCTCCTGGGGGGTCCCACGTCTGGCTCCCTACAGCCCACCCGGGCGCCCAGACTAAATCCCTGAAGCGCAGAGTAACCAGCCAGGTTCATGCGCTTTATGCCCCAAAGATGTTCAGCAAGGTTAAGGGCGAGATCCTTTCCTGCAGTGGGCAAGTGTAGCCGTGGGAACACAGTCTAAGTAGGACAGGGCTGTGATGCAGGCTGAAGGCGGTCTTCGGACAACATGTATCGCTTGCTTGTGGATATACTCCATTTTCCAGCCCAGAATGGCTGAGGGCTGAGTTCCTTCAAAGTCTTCAACCACTAAGCAACCAAGCCAAGCTACCTCTGACCGTGCTTAGCACGTTCCACAATGCAGCCGCTGGGTCTTCAGCTGACCTGCGGAGGCGTGTGGCAGGGACACGCCTGCTGTGGAGGAGGAATCGGTGAATCCTAATTCCAGGCAGGAGCCCAGTCCTCCCTTGACTCTCCTGCTTGATGCTTCTCCCCAAGGCCGCTTCCCCAGATTCCCAAAGATGCGACTTCCCCTCTCCAATGCTGGAAAATGCCCCTTTCTGGACTTGCAGAGCCGGAAGGGAACAGGCACGTGGTTTCTTCCTGCAGAAGGGAGCTCTCTGGCTTCTGGAAGGCCCAAAGGCTGCCTCCAGGGGATGGGGAGCTTGCTCATGTTGTCCTCCCTTACAGACCTCAGCACAGTCCTCTTCGATGACGCAGAAGAGGACCTTTTCCAGAGAGGTCAGCGTGACCCTAACCACTGCTGTCCCCGGGACCGGTCTTTGCATGGATGGGACGCTCCAGGCTTTTGGACCCTCCTGAGCCCCCCCATCATGCCACAGTGCCACGGAGTGCCAGTGCTCCCAGCCCCACCATCAGCTATCTTCCGGTCACTCTGTCTAGGAAATGGACCCCCTACATACAAAACCACCTCTACATGGTTCCCAAGAGGATGGAGACAGAGCAGACCAAGCAGAAGAAGACGTCCCACTTTTCCGGGCTGCAGAGGGCTGAGAAGGATGCCTGGCGTCCTCGCGGTTACGAGGAACGCATTTATTGCTCAGGATGCTGGAGTGTGCCAAGCGGAAGCTTCTGTTCCTCTAAGGCCAGCTCACATGACGTCAGCTCCCTCCGCACAGTGGACTACGTGCCAAGGCACCTCCGACCATCTGAGCAGGAACTCTGGGGATCCCACATGCTGAATAAGACTCTTCGGCGCCTGTGGGACGTGCCCATGCTGGTCCAGCAGACCTTGCGGGGGTTCCATCCAGCTCCCCCACCACCCTCAGCCGTACATCTGGTCACAGCCCTCTACCTGGCAAGGATAAAGCTTCTGTTCCTCAACCAGTTGGTCCTCATCGTGCTAGAGACCCGAAGGCAGCTGGTGGTGCACGTCTGAATGATGGTCACGCAGGGCGGCGGGGTCGTCCCAGGCGGGCAGTGCAGCCGCTACCGGTGTTCGTGCCGGTCTCTCCCCCGCTTCTAAGACGGTCCACGGAGGAGTCTATCCGGCCATACCTCAGGCTGAGGAGGAAGCCCCGAATCAGAAGGCTTCCGCCAAAGAAATCCCCAACACCCCCAGAGGGACTTGCTCACTCTTTGCACACACAAGCTTTAGAAAGCCCCTGCATTGTGATGGAAAAAAACCACAAAGGACGCTCTGCAGGACCGAGTTTCTGCTGTGGTTTGCTACTCCCAAGACGTCAGCCACCAACCAGGAAGAGTCACCCTTTCCAGTGCTCTCCCATCTGGGCTGAGAACAGGGTGGCTCCATTCCCAAGACCTTCCCTTTGCGGAGCAGGCCATTCTGGTTCCTCGAAGCCTCGAGGTGACACCCAGAATCCGTTGTGTGGGATTGCCCACAGCACTGGTCTTTGTGCTGCTTCTTCCAAGGAATGGCTCCACCAATTCCCGGTTCTACCACTTGCAGCACCCAAGCCACTGCGGACCGCTTTGTCGCAAGATGCACCTTGTTCCTTTCAAAGGAGATCCAGGCGGAGTTGCAGCGGCACCTTAAAAGGAAGCAGTTGCAGCACAACTGGGGGCTGCCAGGCCTGGGGCAGCGTTCCCTTTCCTGCATTCTCATGAAGGTCCCCCGACTCAAACACCAAAGGCCGGGGGGGGCACAGGAGTGTAAACATTCACCAGATTAAATTCTGCTTCTTTGGTCGAGAAACAAGGCAAAAGCTGGAGTTCAAGATGCAGAAAAGGGCCATCCCCCAGAGATGGGGGTAGAGAATGTGAAATGCCAGCTGGCTAAGAGATCTCTGGAGGTTCAGCTGGGAGCCACCCCACTGCTGGTCAGACGCTCGTGGAGCTTCACCTGTGGGAAAAGCCAGAAATCCCTTCATCGACGCAGCGGTTTCTCACCTTTGGCTTGCGCGGGAGATGTGAACCACCTCGAGCCGTCCATCGTTGGGCACCATTTGCCCTCTCTCTGGGGGTTGGGCATGCGCTACGGGTGCGTCTGTGGCGTGATGGCCCCCAAGTCCCCTCCTCAGCCTCTCAGGTCCCCAGGGCAGCCTCTGAACCCAAAGAGGCGAGTCCCCCTTTCCTTCTCCAGCGCGAGTGGCTCGAGGTGGAAGTTCGTATCTGAAAGAAGAGATGCAACATGGGGGGGGGGGCTCCTGGCTCTCGTTGAAAAATCCCTAAAAGCTTTCCTGCCGCACCCCCATCCCCAGCTGCCTCCTAATCAAAAAGCTAAGATTTGGGTCAACATCTTGAAGGAGGACCTCTTCTTTTTGCCCAGGGACATCCAGAGTAAATTTGAGATCCACCCGCAGAAGGTGAAGCTATGTCAGCAGTGGGGTTTGCCAAAGGGGATCCCGGAGACGTCGAAGTTGGTGCGTCCGGGGTCCAGAAGTGACACCGCTGGGGGGAAAGTGCCAGAAGTGCCCCTCCCCTTGCGGGACAGCAGTCACGTCGTCCCCCCCGAGTCCTGGGCTACAGGGACCCGGAGGAGGGAGCCACGCATCAGGAGAGGAAAGGAACTCGGCCAGTGGCTCCGGTCCCACCGTCCGCCCCCATTCTGGTAGATGGTGGCCCGTCCTCTGTCTCCCGCCACTCCCGTCTGGGGGTGAGAATGGGGGACACCTGAGGGGGGGCGAGAAATGACTGCCCTGGGGACCTGTCTCTGAGGGGGACACAACCGCTCCGGGAGACCAGGAGGGGCGAGCTCACCCCGGGAGCCTGTTGCCCTGGCACGAGCCAGACTCGCCAACCCCACAAGGGCCCGGATGAGACCGTTTCTGTCAGAGGCTCAATTCCAGGAAAGACACTCGGCATGCAGTCTGGGCTCCAGCTGTGGTCGCAGAGCCGGGAGCGGAAAGACAACCCGGGACGGCCCTGCAGAGGGGCCCAAGGGCCGCTGAGCCACACGCCCAGCCGAGAGTGGGCGTCCAGCAGAGACACCTGGAGCAGCCCAACTTCGGTCAGGAAGGAGGTGAAACTGAGCAGCCCAACATCGCACAGGCAAGAGCAGAAGTCGGGCAACCAAACACGGAACAGCCAAGAGCCGGAATCGGGCAGGAGGAAAGGGAAGTCAAAAATCCAAGAATGGCTTCTTGGCAGCACGGAAAAGTGTTTGGAAAGTAAGGCCCGACCTTCAAGTAGCAGGCAAGGGAGTCTGAAAAGCCACGTTTGGAAGAGCCAAGCCGAAGGAGATGAGCCCACCGTAAGGATCAAGGCTTGGCAACGTTGAAAGTCAGGACCCGGGAGAGAGAGAGATGTGGATGACGCAAGGGCGGTGGATGGGAACCAGTTGCCGAGCGCCCAAATCGTAGTGACGTGAGTGTGGGGCTGCTGCGGCAGCCGTAAGTGTGAAGACCAGCCACAAGTCTTTTTCTCCAGCACCGTCTTAAGTCGAAACTGTCACTAAACGAATGACCATTAAGCGAGGAGTGCCTTTAAATGCGAAATTGTGTCGGATGTCCCGTCTGTGTCTATACAGCAGCTGCCCTGCCAGTTTAGGTGGGAGGGTGGTTTCCTTCTTGGTGGCTCTTTTTTTCCCAAAGAACTTTATTATTTTCCAAAGTATTCTTCAAGGGCATCCACTCCTTCATCCAAAGCAGACAAGAAGCATAAAAATACAACCTTACATCAGGTAAACCCATCCAGTTACGAGGCCGCTACTGTATCCCCTCAGGACTTTTGTGTTCAATCGTGTGGACTGCGTGTGTGTAGTTGCCTTTCTCTTGTCATGTACTCATCCTCCGCTCTGTTTGTGTCTGTGTGTTTGTGTACACCCAGACTTCCTCATTCTTTGGCATCTTGTAACAATTTATATTTAATTCTTGGTTTCTTGCCTTGCCAAATGAACTCAGAGACAGCCTGCCATTGTTTAAATGGTAAATCTGTTGACAAAATCGGTATAATCTGAAAAAGAGGCAACATCCTAGGCAAAACATTCGTCTTAATCACAGAAATTCTCCCCGTAAGAGACTATTGTAGTTTTTCCCATCTTAACAAGTCTTCTTTCACATCATTCTGAAATGTAACGTCGTTATTCTGAAACGACATACTCTTCTCAGTTGATAAAATCACCCCCAAATATCGAACCTTTCTCTCAGTCTTCAGACCAGTCTTACTCATCAGCAACTCTTGGCTGGACAAAGTCATATTTTGGGGCAGCATCTTTGTTTTTTGTTTCTTTACTTCCAGCCCTGCCAATGACACAAACTCTCTCGAATTCTTCATGAGATGTTCTACATTATCCAAAGGCTCTTGCAATATCAAAGCATGATGAATAAAGTCCTGTAGAATTTCCTTCATTCTTTCGGCCAATATTGAAGGAAATATTTTAGAGTTGTTATTCAACAGTGAAATGTGTCTATAATTCTTAATTAGGGAGGGGTCTTGTCCTTCCTTTGGTAAAAGTACAATGTTGGCTTCTTTCCGTGAATCTGGCATTGCAAAACCTAGCAAAACTGAGTTCATCAATCTTTCAAAAGGTTGAAGAATCTGATCTTGAAACCATCTATGGTATTGTTGTTTATTCGTTTAGTCGCTTCCGACTCTTCGTGACTTCATGGACCAGCCCACGCCAGAGCTTCCTGTCGGTCGTCAACACACCCAGCTCCCCCAGGGACGAGTCCGTCACCTCTAGAATATCATCCATCCATCTTGCCCTTGGTCGGCCCCTCTTCCTTTTGCCTTCCACTCTCCCTAGCATCAGCATCTTCTCCAGGGTGTCCTGTCTTCTCATTATGTGGCCAAAGTATTTCAGTTTTGCCTTTAATATCATTCCCTCAAGTGAGCAGTCTGGCTTTATTTCCTGGAGGATGGACTGGTTGGATCTTCTTGCAGTCCAAGGCACTCTCAGAATTTTCCTCCAACACCACAGTTCAAAAGCATCGATCTTCCTTCGCTCAGCCTTCCTTATGGTCCAGCTCTCGCAGCCATATGTTACTACAGGGAACACCATTGCTTTAACTATGCGGACCTTTGTTGTCAGTGTGATGTCTCTGCTCTTAACTATTTTATCGAGATTTGTCATTGCTCTTCTTCCAAGGATTAAGCGTCTTCTGATTTCCTGACTGCAGTCAGCATCTGCAGTAATCTTTGCACCTAGGAATACAAAGTCTTTCACTGCTTCTACATTTTCTCCCTCTATTTGCCAGTTATCAATCAAGCTGGTTGCCATAATCTTGGTTTTTTTGAGGTTTAGCTGCAAACCAGCTTTTGCACTTTCTTCTTTCACCTTCATCATAAGGCTCCTCAGTTCCTCTTCACTTTCAGCCATCAAAGTGGTATCATCTGCATATCTGAGATTGTTAATGTTTCTTCCAGAGATTTTAACTCCAGCCTTGGATTCCTCAAGGCCAGCTTGTCGCATGATGTGTTCTGCATACAAGTTGAATAGGTAGGGTGAGAGTATACAGCCCTGCCGTACTCCTTTCCCAATCTTAAACCAGTCTGTTGTTCCGTGGTCTGTTCTTACTGTTGCTACTTGGTCGTTATACAGATTCTTCAGGAGGCATACAAGATGACTTGGTATCCCCATACCACTAAGAACTTGCCACAATTTGTTATGGTCCACACAGTCAAAGGCTTTAGAATAGTCAATAAAACAGAAATAGATGTTTTTCTGAAACTCTCTGGCTTTTTCCATTATCCAGCGGATATTGGCAATTTGGTCTCTAGTTCCTCTGCCTTTTCTAAACCCAGCTTGTACGTCTGGCAATTCTCGCTCCATGAACTGCTGAAGTCTACCTTGCAGGATCTTGAGCATTACCTTACTGGCATGTGAAATGAGTGCCACTGTTCGATAGTTTGAACATTCTTTAGTGTTTCCCTTTTTTGGTATGGGGATATAAATTGATTTTTTCCAGTCTGATGGCCATTCTTGTGTTTTCCAAATTTGCTGGCATATAGCATGCATTACCTTGACAGCATCATCTTGCAAGATTTTGAACAGTTCAGCTGGGATGCCGTCGTCTCCTGTTGCCTTGTTATTAGCAATGCTTCTTAAGGCCCACTCAACCTCACTCTTCAGGATGTCTGGCTCTAGCTCACCGACCACACTGTCAAAGCTATCCCCGATATTGTTATCCTTCCTATACAGGTTTTCTGTATATTCTTGCCACCTTTTCTTGATCTCTTCTTCTTCTGTTAGGTCCTTGCCATCTTTGTTTTTGATCATACCCATTTTGGCCTGGAATTTACCTCCAATGTTTCTAATTTTCTGGAAGAGGTCTCTTGTCCTTCCTATTCTATTGTCTTCTTGCACTTCCGCGCATTGCTTGTTTAAAAATAATTCCTTATCTCTTCTGGCTAACCTCTGGAATTTTGCATTTAATTGGGCATATCTCCCCCTATCACTGTTGCCTTTTGCTTTCCTTCTTTCTTGGGCTACTTCTAGTGTCTCAGCAGACAGCCATTTTGCCTTCTTGGTTTTCTCTTTCTTTGGGATGTATTTTGTTGCCGCCTCCTGAACAATGCTGCCAACTTCTGTCCAGAGTTCTTCCGGGACCCTATCTACTAAGTCCAGTCCCTTAAATCTATTCTTCACCTCCACTGCATATTCCTTAGGAATATTAGTGAGCTCATATCTAGCTGATCTGTGGGTCTTCCCTAAACTCTTTAGTCTGATCCTAAATTGTGCAAGAAGAAGTTCGTGATCTGAACTACAGTCAGCTCCAGGCCTTGTTTTTACCGACTGTACAGATGTCCGCCACCTTTGGCTGCAAAGGATGTAATCAATCTGATTTCGGTGTTGTCCATCTGGTGAAGTCC
The DNA here is from genome assembly GCF_035149785.1 of Candoia aspera. Taxonomy (NCBI): domain Eukaryota; kingdom Metazoa; phylum Chordata; class Lepidosauria; order Squamata; family Candoiidae; genus Candoia; species Candoia aspera. Next base: position 60,975 of record NW_026948343.1, read on the forward strand.
ATGTATAAAGCCGTCTCTTAGGTTGTTGGAATCTATGGTATAATGCAGATAAACCATCGGGACCTGGTGCTTTTGCCAACTTGGCTCTTTTCATAGCTTCAACTATTTCAGAAGGAGTAATAGGATGATTCAACATTGCTTTCTGTGTCTGTGACAGTTTTGGCAAGTCTTGTTTGTTCAAAGATTCATCCACCTTCTCCAGTGAGGCTTCTTCTTTCTTCTACAAATCAGTGAAAAAGCTAGGAAAGGCTTTCGTAATCTTCTTGTTATCCAGTAATTCCACATTTCCTTCTTAAACCTTTAATATCATTTTCTTCTCTGTCTTCCCTCACTTTATATGCTAGCCATCTTCCTGGTTTATTAGCAAGTTCCAAATCTCTCTGTTTATCATTTTTCAACCTTGTTTCTGTTTCTTAGACACTCAGCATTGACAATGGCTGCTCCAGTAACTTAAGCTGATACACAATATTCTTCTCTGTTGGTTTTTGCAGCAGCTCAGTTTCTTTCAGCTTAATCTGATCCGATATCGTTTGAGATAGTTGTGGAGATTTCTTCTTAAGCCGAGAATTCGGATAGGTAAAGTGCCCCCTCGTAAGCCCTCCATGGTGCCTCTTGAGGAGAGTATTGTGTTTGTCTGGGGGGGTGTCCCCTTTTCTCTGCGTGTGGCTGCTGGAGGGGATGTGCTGAAGTCTTTCCATTTCCTTCTGAGGTCTTCAATTCTCTCTTTGTAAAGGAATGTAAAAGTGGTTGCTCTCTGTGCGTCTGTCCATGGCCGATTGGTCTGAATGCCAAGCTTCCAGGAAGTCCTACTCGTTTTGCATTGGGCTTATCTAAAACACTAATAGTTTCCCAGTTGACACCGCGGTTGCGTGTCCCATGTGTGGGGAGAGGAAGGAGTTTTCATTGTGTCTTCTGACTTCTGGTTGTTGCCCATGGACGTGCTCTGCCAGTCTTCGGTCTGTCTGTCTGTCTTCCCAGTGTCTGTTCCAGTCCTTGCTTTGTGCGCTGTCGATGACTCCGGTTTCTTCTTCTGGCTAGGACACTGACTAGCAGTGACTACCCAGACACACAGTCGGGCAGAACACAATACTCTCCTCAAGAACCACCAGGGAGGAAGCCACGCTCCCACCTAAATTGGCAGGGCAAGCTGCTGCATAGAAACAGACAGAACCCCCCCCAGAACTTCGCATTTACAGGCAGTCCTCGCTTAATAGGCATTCATTTAGTGACAGTTTGGACTTAAGATGGTGCTGGGAAAAAAGGCTTGTGGCCGGCCCTCGCCCTTGCCACAGCAGCCCCACGCTCACGTCATTACGATTTGGGCGCTCGGCAACCGGTTCCCATCTACCACGCTTGCAGCGTCCGGTGGTCACAGGATCGCCGTTTTCCACCCTCCCACCCAGCTTCCAGCAAGCAAAGCCAAGAGGGAACCCTGTGACTGGCTTAACCACCATGTGCTTTGCTTAATGACTGCAGGGATTTGCTTAACCAACGCAGCAAGAAAGATCGTGAAATCAGGGCGGATTCCCTTAATGACCCCTTTGCCTAGCAACTGACGTTCTGCTCCCAAGTGGGGTCATGGGCTCCCTGTTTCATGATGATTCCTAGTTGGGTGGTGAAGGAGGGGAAGCGGGGGTCAACACCTGAGAAGCCATTTGGCAGAAGACCCGGCTCTAATCACGGGGCCAGCAAGGAGGAAACCTCCCCTCCACCCACACTGGCAGGGCAAGCTTCTGCACGCGTACAGACAGCACCCCCCACCCTCCCTGGCGCTGATGAGGTTACCTCGTTGGGCCATGCAACATCTGCAAGGAAACCACCAAGCTCAGGGAGCACCAAGGGCTCACGGTTCAACCCGGAGCCACAGAGGTTCTCTTCTCTTAGAAAGAGAGTTGCCAGAAGGAAAGGAGGTCAGCTGCTGGATCCTTACCACACTTCTCCTCGTCTTCACAGATCTCCTTTTCAAAATTGACTTCTGCCTGTAACTATTATTCTTATTCAGCTTTCAGAAATCAACATACCGTGTATTTTGGAAGTGACCAAGCTTTCATTGTGCTTTCAATTTTGCCAGTGGTTGGCTTCCAAATATGAATAAAGCTGATTACAGTTTACCTGCATCTCGATCCACAGATTTTTCACCAATACCAGGCTGGGCTGATTCAGTGGCCAGTCTCCGGAAAGCTTAATGGTGCTGCTGTGATTTGATCTGGGCCCTCTGTTCTCGAGGACGCAGGCTGGCCACCGCCTTCCACCTTCGTCACTGCCGCTTATTCCAGTTAGGTGCCCTGCCGCAATCCGGCCCCACGTGATCAGAACAAAATCTCCTCGGCTCGGAGTCACCGTCTCCCATAGCCGGTGCCTTGTTGGCTGCTAGTTCTTCAGGCTGTTGGGTTGGGCGTGGCTGGGTGGAAGTGCTTGGCATGACGGCCCCCGGTCCCCTCCTGAACCCTCCAGGCCAAGTGGACAGTGGCTGAATCCTCAGAAGAGAGTCCCCCTCTCCTTCCCCAGCTTCTAGCCCCATTCACAAGACGCACAGAGCCTTCATGCCAGGCCCCATCAGCTGCTTCCCGGCCAGAAGGCTGAGATTTGGGTGACCGTCCCTGTGGCGTGGATTCAGTGGCCTGGCCTGGCTGCTGCTCTGCAGGCGAGAGCCAGCCCCTGGAGCCAGGAAGAAGAGGAAATGCAGCTCTCTTTTGGCCAGGCTGGTGTGGGGAGGTGTTGAGTCAGCGGTCCCAGTGGGCAGGGAGGTATGCAGGCGCTGGGGACCAGAGCCCTGGGGGACAGCCCCCTCCCCATTCGTGTCACCTCCTGCCGGCTCACCCAAAATTGGAGCCCATCCTGGTGGGATCCCTGCCTGGAGCTTGGCCTGTTAGCTCAGTCGGACTGCTGTAGAGTAACGCGGCTGAAGAGCAGAGCTCTTTAGGAGAATTGCCTAAAACAGGCTGAAGACCTATTCCTGACTTTGGGGGAGAAAACAATTTTGCCTTTACAAAGGCGGCCCCTTCGCCTGTCCAAAAATACGGATCGCAAAGTAATTCAGGCAAAGCAAAAGAGTCCCTCCTTTGGAGGGAGATGGGTGGTGATAAAAATTCAATCAATCAATCAATCAATCAATCAATCAATCAATCAATTAAAAAAAAGCGTTGTCTTTTTACAGGGTACAGAAACAAGTGATACATACATTTGGTATATGCAATACCTCAGAAAGCAACTAATCCAACCATAAAAGAGATTGATTACTTGTGAGAATTAAACAGTAGAAAACATTGAGTACAGAAAATACTCCACAAGTGGCAAATTTATCGGTCCGTCACTCCCTTTCCCAGCTGGGTTCGTATCCTTCTTCAAACTTGCAAGTGTATTCAAGGACTTTCAGAATACGCTCTCTGCTGTGGAGTTGCTGAAAAGGCTGGTTTTTGCATGTAAAAGAAAGAAATGGTTTGGAGTAAAAAGAAAACGGGTAAAAGGAAAACAGATGCCGTGCTAAAGGGCTAATGTCACCTCTATTCAAAAGCTAGCAATGAGGCCTAAAGTTCCCGGTAACAATTATTGCAGCTTGGCCTGGAGTTCGGCCGCAGTCAGAAAAGGGGAACTGCGCCAGGGCAGCAGCTCATTCCAAGGAAAGCCGGACCTTGTGGAGGGAGGCGAAGGCCGTGTGCCCCTTTGCGAGCTTCAGGGTTTTTACCCGTCGGAAGGCCGAAGCCTCAACCACTTATTTACGTGGCGGCATCAGCTTGTAAAGCCAGGAGCCGGGCTTCTCGGCCAGGGTTCTGCGAGGGGTCCCCAGGGCTTCTCTGGGAGATCACGGTTTATTAAAAATTGCTTCAGATTGGGGCAACTTCACAGAAGGCAGTAAGTTTCATTCTCTATTTTCACTTTAAGAACACTGTTAATGCCTGTCATACAGCGTACCCATGAAACGGATGTAATAAATGTGTGATTTCTGGCCTCTATTTGAGCCTGAATGGGCAGGGGTTCCCTGGGGCCTGAAAAAGATTTCAAGGGCTTCTCCAGGGCCACAACTTGAGAAAGGCTGCCAAAAAGGGTCGACTTCGGAGGACAATGGCAGGCTTTGTAGCCAGCCAACAGCCTTGGCGCTCAGGCGAAGGGGTGTCAGGAGGGCCCTGGGCATGAGGGCGGGCAGGCTGGCCAAGCCGTTCCCCTGGGGGCACGCAGCTGGCACCCGTGTGGCCCAGCAAAGCCGAGCGGGCGCGGTGGCAGCTGTTCAGGGGAAGCCGGCCGTCGGGGGCCACACGAGCATGGGGGGTGGGGGGCTAGCCTGGCTCGTGGTGCAGAAGGATGGGAAAACTGGGTATGTGCAGCGGGATGGGGAATACTTGGCCATGGACCAGGGCGAGGGCCAAGGAGAGTGTGAGGACCCTGCCTGTGATGATTGAACATGGGTGCATGCAACTGGGCAAGGGTGGCTGTGGGCATTTGCTACGGCTAACTGCAAACACAGGAGCGGCACCCAGGCCTAGTTCACCTCTAGACAAACTTCCTTCATTATGACACTAAGAATCACACCCCCAAGGCGAGGCGAGCTATGCAAACAGGGAAGGGGAAGAGGCAAACTGTAACCACCTTACGACATGTGTGTACCTTGTAACCGATCATTCTGCAGGGCAGGAATGGTTTGTAGCCAATCGAGTGGGAGCGCA